>NC_089745.1:54678993-54731493 GCF_040412425.1 Macrobrachium rosenbergii
TTGCTTAAGCTCCCATCTTCTCTTTGTCAATCTCTGTAATTCTTCATTCTACTTCGTAATCGCTTCCATTAAGTCCTTATATATATCATTCTACTTTATAATTATCTTAATTCTTGCTCTCCCTTCCTTTCACTTTATTTCATATTTTAATTACGTTCTCTCTCTTATATTAAATTACTTTCCTCCTTACAGAATTAAATAAATGAATAAACAATATGACAACACAAGCACAAACTTTTCGTCACATCAATATTGTTAACACGTACATTTGCTACTTTGATTATCCTCCTTTATACTTTAGTTTTTGTCATCAACATCCATTACCTTGAATCGCTTTAATCTTTCAGTTCTCTTCAATGTCTGATTTCCTGCAAATAGCAGTTTCACTGGTGTTCTCATATAACCATTTCAGTCGTTCCTCGTTATTTCTATTTTCACTTATCGACTCTCACTTTTATTAATCGTCTCTCCTTATGGTTATTCATCTCACTTCTCCCAAATAAACATTATACTCAGCCATACAAACGCCCAGGAGTGTAAGAGCTGTTCAAACTGTTATACTTTACCCTTATAAAAGTTTAATAAAAATACAGAACTCTCAGCTATCAGGGTACACCTTCCGATATATTTCGCCAAAAAGTTTTTCTCCACTTAGTACTTTCCACCGTCCCAAAACGGCTCTTTCCCTCATCCAATTTTCAACCAATATTTTTTTAAAAATAAAAAGTTCAAAATCTGTTCTTTCGATTAATTAACCGCACAATTTTCTCTTAAGTTTAATAAACAGGCGTAAACTACAGCTTATACCGGACGATAATTTGGTATAAACATATTTTTACACACGGTACAATTTTTATTTCTACGCTATGTATACGATATTTCCGCATATACGCATATGGTACAATTAATATTTCAGCATGCTTTAGAAGGCGAATTCCAAATAATGGGCGAGAAGAGAAGGGATACAGAAGTCTGTGACGGATCTTCGTTATGGAAAGATATCATCCACAACAGAAGTAAGAACGACCCCTAAACTTTCCTAAATGAATACACCTCGTTCAACATGACCGCTCAACACCTACCTTAAACATTGATAAGATTATCGTATAATGCTCTATTATTGCTTTGCAAGTGAAATTTGAAGAAAAAATTGAAAGGCTACTTCTTGTAACTACATCGTTATCTAAGCTGACGTAATTTGTTTATCCTCTCTCCCTCTTTCTCTCTCTTTAGGGACGGCATTAAAGCGTTACTTTCATTATCGACTATAATATTTACGATGATCAGCCAGTGGCTGATAAGAGAGAGAGAGAGAGAGAGAGAGAGAGAGAGAGAGAGAGAGAGAGAGAGAGATGACAATAAACAAATACTATACATATGTACGTAGTATACAATTAGTAAGATATACGACGCTAAGAAATTATGAACTTGTAAGGAAAAAAACCTCGACAAGCGATATTCTGGTACAAACAGATGAAACTCGACAAACGCTGCCCTATTGAAAATAAAACTACATCCGCCGGTGCCTCTCTAACCCCCAAAGCGTCATGACCAGTGAGGAGTAAGAAATAGAGAAGGAGGAGTAAGAGAAGGAAGTTCCATCTTGACCGGCATCTAACGTTCCGAGAATAATCGATATAATTACGGTGGGCAAATTGCCTGACAGACTACGGGCGCGGGCAAACACATACAACTATACAACAGCAACAAAAATAGCTCTCCCTTTTTTCAAGAAAATTTCCACGCTCAGATGTACGGGTAATTACATTTTGCACTTCAAAGTTTTCAAAGCAAAGATCACTCGCCGAAAAACTTATTCTGAATTTCACCGATGCAATCCTCAATGTTACATATTAATCTTCGAATCATTTCAAACGATTTCCTGCCTTCCAAAATACAATGTTTGTGAGGATACTATGCATTCCCAACATTACAATTACCTTAAATAAATTTAAATAAATGAACCTTAAAGTCAAATAAATTAAAATGCCATAAATAACTTTAACCAAAAATCTAATATATAACAATGAACTGCTCTGTCAACAGTACGTTTTACGTATTTCCAAACGCTTGCAAAAGCGCGAAAGTTTGTTACAGTGAGTTTTCATCTATATATAATATTTACATATATTTAAATGTATGACGAATATGGTGACCGTTGTTTTGTTTTTATTGGAACCTCCTTTAATTAAGTGAGACAGTAATTAAAAAAATTATCCAGCAAAACCTTCGAAAGGAAAAGTACTACACAAAGATTACTAAATTTCGCTGTAAATATACATCATGTCTTATACACGCCTTGTCTTACTGCACCGTTTTTGCATTGTAAGTTGTGCTTCATACATACGTATGCTATATGCTCCTTATCTTACCCTTCTTGCATCACAAATGAGACAAAAAAGTGGATATGAATAAGTTTTAACTGCTGACTCGGGGGACTGATGATAAAACTTTAATGTGAGGTTGTAAAGCGATATGGATCTTCATTTAAATTCCAGAAGGGATCCACCGAGGCTGATGCTCCTCGTATTTTTCCCCACTCCCTCCTTTTACTTTTCCTCTCCTTTCTCGATCATTTCTCATTTTATAAGTTTCCTTTAATTTGTTTTGTGAGAATTTAACTTTGGACGTTCTAGTCAGTAATTCTGTGAGTAGAAGGGCTGAAACGATACAAAAACAGAAACCTTCATGCACGTACGAAACTCGAGCATTCCAAGAAAATCTCAAAATTAAATGTGACAAAGGGTTCGATTAGTGCCCATTAGTCCTGGATAGGATATGGAAATCTAGATAATATAGAACACTGATAATGTGAGACGACACTCATACCCTTTGATGATGATTTTTCTGAGCCATTACTAAACAGATATAAAATTCTTACATGGTGAGGATATATTCTCACGTTTTAAGCAGCCTAGTTGGGAGAGTTAATTACTACAACAAAAACAACAACAACATGCACGCATATATACATACATACATACATACACACACACATATATATATATATATATATATATATATATATATATATATATATATATATAGTGTATACATACATACATACACATATATAATATATATAGTGTATGTATATACAGATAGATAAATAGATTGATAAATAATTTCGTTTTCAACATATTACTTCCAAACAGTTCAGTGGGATACCCAATACCACCAACTATCAGAAACATCTTTAGCATATAAATACATGTGCTCTGACCCCAAACAGAGACTGGCTTTAGCAACCTGAACCGCAGAACTGTTCCCAAGTAAGAACCTCTTCAGTATTTTCAACGATCTAGACGTTTATTGAAAACGTTGTGGTTACATTCTTTCTATCAATCTTTAAGCTAACAGAAAAAATCCAGATCCGAACACCTATGAAATAGAGAGAAATATCATGAGACATTCTCAAAATAATCTTCCTTGTAACTCCCTTCACTCTACTCCTTTGTTAAACAGCATATATTGCTTTTACATCTGAATTACGAACGTATAAAAAAAAACGCTTTGAGAAGTTCCCTTTAAATATTTCGGCGTGAGGGAATGGAATGAATTTACTTCAAGGGCATAAGGAGGCGTATCTTTGATCATCTACGTTCACATCAAATAGTGCTTTTTTTCAACAGAAAAATAACATAAATAAAAAAACCCTGTTTTATACTTATTTTCCTTGCCAGGCTTTTCCCCGCGGATATCGCACTTCTTAGTGCTAAAATATACTTCTTACTTATCTGCAGTGGGCAGACTGAATAATTTAAAATAAAATTGCTTTTATTTTAGGAACCCCCTAAACAATAACTTGTTTCAATAAAAAACACAACCAAAATAATTATTATTTTAATGACTGTGACTGAAGAAATAACATACACAATCTTAGTAATTGTAGGCAAGTGACAATGGAAAAAACCAGCAGAGGGTAATAAATAGCTATCAATAATATCATATCTTGAAAAAATTACGCAATTATCCATCAAAAATGCTTTAAAGCGTAAGCAGGGGGAAGGAAGGGGGAGACAGGATGAATTAAGATTATTTTTGAGCAGAAGGTAGATGGAGTTAGGGTAAGGGTAAGAGTTACAGGAGGGGGAGGAGGAGGAGGAGGAGCGTAATTAAGCTACTCAAGTACCTCCTCGTGTCGCACTCCCATGCACTTTACACAATATCTTAAGGTCGCTTCATCCTGGGTAAATTATCGCCGCCCTAACGCCGTTAAATCCTTCGCCTGACGAGAGTTTTACAATTGACTCGGATGAACGAAGCGTGAGGAGACAGGAGATACACAGGAAAAATAAATAAACGCACAGACCGACCTAACTGAAGGCGGTGTGGCGCCTTCGAGATGAATTGAGAGGTGGGGGGGGAGGGGTGTGGGCAAGAAGTGGGAGAGGTTCTGGTGGCCGACAGAGAGAGAGAGAGAGAGAGAGAGAGAGAGAGAGAGAGAGAGAGAGAGGAGGGATAATGGCGAGGGAGGGGACGACGAGGTAGGCTAGTTGAAACCGGAATGGAACAGGGGTACGGGAATCGATACAAGCAAAAGCACTACTAGCAAGCAACGACAGCTACTACCTACCATATCTTTTAAGAGAAACTCATTTTTCTTTATATTTGAAAATACTTATCACCATCTGTACTAATTACACCCTGCGCGGTATTAGTCAAAATTGCAAATTTAGTCATTCTAATTTGTATTTGCAAATTTTTCCTTTATTCAGAGTAAACTGCTACTGCAAATAAGTAACATGCTTAAACTTCAAGAAAATCCGTGCATTCCAATTGTAGAAATGTTTAATGATTTTACAGTGAAAATGTTCCTTTAAGCAAACAAACCTCAAACGAAACAGCATTAATTCTAGTTGCTGATCATGCATCAATATCATCATTTATGTGAAGTAAAAATTACTATCACAGCTTCACTACTATTAAAAGTATTTTCATCAACTTAGTAACTATTACCATTACTACAGTAAATAATAGAACTTCCAGACTCGGCCAAAGTCGCCCACCACGAAAAATAATCTTGCTCGTAATATCAAAGAATCGTATCACTAAAACACTTAAATCCAGCAACATTCATTTGAAAAATCATGAGCAAAAGAGTCACCTTTACATAAGGAAAAGAACATCAAGTATACTCTTAATGAACACTGCAGGAACTTATAGATCTTCGGTAACTACGGCAAAGATTCACAAAGTCTACGGTGTTTTGACTAAACATTTCATTACACTGCACCGAAAATCTTATTTCTGAAAAAAGATATATTTTCCTTTGACGCGAGAACAACACCATTAAACTCTGAAGGAAAGTGCTAAAGATATATCAGAAAAAACTGAGATTCACGAAAAACCAGAAATGGTAACACATAAATAAATCACCAGTATTGGGAAAATAACAGATGTACAAGTTACTAGGCTTAAACGTACGTAGAGCAATAGAAAGATATGAACAGATATATCGATTCGATATTCGTGAAGAAACGTTGAAAAGTACGGTTTTCGTGACAGATATGATGAGGGTGACGTACACACACACACACACACAGGCCACAACAGCTAAGGGTCTCTCTCTCTCTCTCTCTCTCTCTCTCTCTCTCTCTCTCTCTCTCTCTCTCTCTCTCTCTCTCTTGCAACGTGATCCGATTACCCACACAGTAACTAACAAGGTCCCGTCACTGGCACACAATTCAATCATGGGGGCTGGGGATGTGGGAGGGGGGGGGAGAGGGGAAGTCACCGAGACTGGCTCTGTATCAATGCTCTCTCTCTCTCTCTCTCTCTCTCTCTCTCTCTCTCTCTCTCTCTCTCTCTCTCACAAGCACACAGGCCACCATGAGAATTAACTGATTTTGATACTTACAATGACCTAAGCTGCAAACTTCTGCATAACACTAACCTGCGAAGAGATGAATTTAAAACATTAACATGAGCGAGAGAATTGAAACTCGGTAACTAATACAAACCAATCTCAAATGATATTGTTAAAACAAATTAGATACGCCTTATTCAACACATATTAGTAACAGTTAATTAAGAAATTAACATTTACTGAATTACATTGAAATCTATCTGCCGCCCAATCGAAGTTTCCTGAACAAAAGATCCCCAATAAACCAAGAGTAGGAATATGTAAAAATGTCAATCATGGCCTTTTAATCATCCCCCAAAACACAGATTCGCCTCCACTCCTAAAATAATGACGTATACAAGTCCACCCAAAATGACTTTCAGCAAAATCGACCTGAGGAAAAGACACTCGTGCGACAGTGTAGTCGCATCTAATTCTCATGTGATTAAAATAATTAGGCGCCTTAAGCCCACGCATCTCGGCTGAATCCTAAACGGATGACAAATTGATAGCGGATCAGGATGGCAGAAAACCATTTCATAGCACTGCTCGCTAATAAACTTTAAATCGTCATTAGATTATGCGGAAATTATACTCGAGATTGAAGAGATTATTGTTGGCCATCTCAATGAAGCGTTCATTTGGATGAAAGGAGGAAATATAGCTGTGCAATTTACTAAAGTTTCCGGGAGAGAGAGAGAGAGAGAGAGAGAGAGAGAGAGAGAGAGAGAGAGAGAGAGAGAGAGAGAGAGAGAGAGAGAGAGAGAGACAGCAGACAAATCCCAGGGTGATCCGGAGAGGCCTTCCGAGAAGCTTGTTTGAGGCCTTTATCTCCCACTGCCGACCCGACTATGCCCGCTAATCGAATGCCAACCTCTCAACTAATTCCCCCCTTCCCGGTTGCTGGTATCCCTTTCTTTATCACCCCTCTACCCTATCCCTACCAATCCCCCTTACTTCTTACCCCTTCACCCTACTCTTTGATGCACAGTCGTCTATCTCCCCTTTCTGGGCTTGTCATTTCAATAATCCTAAAAGGCTTTCAATAGCTGACTTAGCAGCCTGGGTTGTCGAGGCCTTTCCGGAACTGAGAGAAACCAGAATAACATCCAAGCATCCTATCAGAAGTTTAATCATATGGATTGCAAAATAAATCGAACTTTCTCCCTTTGTTCAATACTTTAGTTTAATCTTTAAAAATGGTAAAAAATAAGCCGGAGTTTCTTCGGCGCAATCGAGTTTTCTGTACAGCGTATAATACTGTGTGAAACTTTTCAGCCGCTGCCCATGAAATTCTACCACAGTCCGGTGGTGGCCTCAGCCACGGCCAATGAAATTCTTAGCCACGGCCCATGAAATTCTCAGCCACGGTCCGGTGGTGGCCTGTGTTGTTGGTACCTATATCGGTGCCAAAGTACGATTATGACTGCATGGCTAACTTTAACCTTGAATAAAATAAAAACTACTGAGGCTAGAGGCTTGCAATTTGGTATGTTTGATGTTTGGAGGGTGGATGACCAACATACCAATTTGCAGCCCCCTAGTCTCAGTATGTTTTAGACCTGAGGGCGGACAGAAAAAGTGTGGACGGACAGACAACGCCCCCATAAGTAGTTTTCTTTTGCATAAAACTGTAAAGAATTAAATAAACCTCAAGAGAGAGAGAGAGAGAGAGAGAGAGAGAGAGAGACTCATCGATCAGCGGCAATCTACGCCTCATCATGGGGCCTTACCACCACACCATTGACGGCTGATGAGTCCCTAATTGCATCCCCACACTCAGCAAAAATAAAGAAGAAAAAAAAGGCTGACTTATTTTCGTAAAATGAGCCTGATAACGAGTTTCCAAAACGACTGTGATCACCTGGATTCAATGAGAGATCGAACGGTGGAAAACATATGGTTGAACTAAGCGTCTTCTTTCCAAGTGGGGCACGGGGAAGCGCTCCGAAAGTGGGCCTGATAATGGCAAGTAAGAGTAGAGAAGGGCTTTTGCTGGCTTATGCTTTTGAACTTATTTCAAGATCCGCGTTTTCTCGTGGGAGCTGATGACTTGTTGCTCTATTTGAGGCATACTTCTTCGAGAGAGCTGGCGATTTCGCTTTTTTTTTTTTTATAATAGCAAGGAAAGACCTATTGCGGTCATTATTCTCGTCTGTTATTTGCACGCGCAGGCACATATTATATTTGTGCGCGCGTGTATGTATGTATGTATGTATGTATGTATGTATGTATGTATATGTATATGTATATATATATATATATATATATATATATATATATATATATATATATATATATATATATATATATATATATATATATATATATATATATATATATGCACGTCTGCTTAAATGTATATGCCCTCATGGATTTTATGGAGTGTGTGGGCGTGTGAGTGTGTGTTGTGTATACGCGCGCGCACACACACACACACACACATATATATATATACATATGTATATATATTATACTACATAAAAGTCCACGTGGGGCATATACATTTAAGCACTCGTGTGAACTATAGCAATACACTGCCATGGAAGCACTGCCCTAATGCTGGAACGTAAACAACTATACATAAACAATGAAATTACACAGTTTATGTTCAACGAGATACAACATACCGTGCCACAATGCATAATGAATGGCCATACGGGCATTCCCATGGCTTGTCAGAAATCGCCACTTTCATCTGTAATTTCCAAGAATAAGTTTGTGAAATACCTTTCAGACAATAAAATTTTACTGGCTGCTCGACCGACGTGTTAGACAATATCATAACTAAGTAAACAAAATACTGTACTAGTAAACCAATGTCTTAAATTACCTACAAAATACTTATAGAAGCGTTAATCTATATGTGACTAAAACGACTCCGTTTAAAGAAATATAAAGTGGCACCTTATGAAATAAAAATTTCCTTTCTTAGGGGCTATTATTGTAAAGCGCAAAGGTCAAAAGGGAAGCGAACCACTCCGCTAACCTATGGTTGGGTGGGGGACGAAGGGGGGAGTAGGAAGACGAGTCTCGCATGACATACGTGACAGCTGCCTCCATACCAAGCCCATTTACTCTCTCTCTCTCTCTCTCTCTCTCTCTCTCTCTCTCTCTCTCTCGATTTTCTTTGTTGCAGCTTTAATTCTGACTGTATTTCATATTCCTATTTTCCAGAACTTTTTTTCCACACACAAGGACATCATCGTCAACTCCACCTTTGATGTTCTCTTGCAGTTCAAATGCTTTATATCCGTTCAGTTCAAATTCTGCCTTGTCTTCACCGGGATCACTGCTTCGATGCGGCCGCTGCTCCGTGGCAGATTATCTTGCTTGGGCTCTGGTGAACCAGCTCTTAAACTTTACTGGTAGCCAATTCCGAGCCTATACGTTCAAATCACTGTTGTTTTCTCTCTCGTCACTGGAAGAAGGGTTATCGTTGTACTAATTTTACTGGGAATGTCAAACTTAATAACAGAGCATCTAAATTAAACTTCATGAACCAATAAAATCTAGGTTTCTTCGTTTTCAAAAGGCTGAGTGACTGACGCAATATCAAGGACATAATTTGTGAGCAAAGTACATACACACACAAACACAGAATACAAATACTTATAAAAAAAAACCCTAAGAATTCCCAACTTCCTTTCGATAACAAAGTGGACGTAGTCAGTGCGATAACCCAACTTGAGAAAATTTCTTCAGTAACAGAAATCACTTCGTGAAAACTCAATTTTACATGGAAAGAAATCAAGATGGGACCTTATCTTCCTTTCTGAAAATTCCACAACACGAGATAGAGAGGGGGGGGGGTTTCTATATCTAAACATATCTTCCGATGAGTTAACTTACGAGCCAATTATTGCGTAACAAAAAAGAACGCAACCCTTTTCCATTATTCGAACCGTACACCGTGAATGCCGTACAAAATTCACTCGACTACTTTCTGAGCTTTCTTATTTTCCCAGTCAATCACGCGTACACATCAAGTAGCAGTACTAGTATCACCAACGGCCGGGCAAAAAAGAAAAAAATATCTCCTGCTTTTGGATTCTTTGAAGGTGACCTTCAGGGGCTCTGGAGGATGGGAAAGAGGTAGTTGCAGTGGGGGTGGTGGTGACGTGTGTCTGTGTATTTCTGGAAAGAGAAAAGACTCTTTCCTTGGTTTCCCCTCAAAAAATTACGAATAGAGTCATAGACGTCTAAAAACGCAGTGAGAGATGACTATTCCTGCCTTCTGTATACGGCTATTTCGCGATTTATCCAGGCATTCTTTTTCCCACGGGGTCGTACGCCTCATCTACCTCGACTAAGCGAAATTTGTTGAACAGATGCGCAAGAACAGGGTGACAACCCTTAAAATACACGAGAGAGAGAGAGAGAGAGAGAGAGAGAGAGAGAGAGAGAGAGAGAGAGAGAGACTGACGCCGAGAGCCAAGAAAATTGTTGGTCGGAATGCCAAGAAAATATATATATATATATATCGGAATATATATATATATATATATATATATATATATATATATATATATATATATATATATATATATATATATATATATATATATATATATATATATATATATATATATATATATATATATATATATATATATATATATATATATATGATATTTTTATCACATTACCGTGATTCATATACAATCAGTAAGCTAGCCGTGTGGGTTAAGCGTCCCCTGTAGTCCTGAGTTCGTCGCTAGTTCGAGCCCACGGGACGACGAACTTATTATCAACTAAAAAATTCCCCTTCGGTAACATATATGAAAATATATTATTTCCGAGGTAGAGCGAAGTGGATATTAAAGGACGTTTGTAGCTTACTGATTATATATATATATATATATATATATATATATATATATATATATATATATATATATATATATATATATATATATAATAATAATATATGCAGTCGCTGAGTTGTGCAGCACACATCTCACGTTTGGTTGGTCAGTGGATCGCTCCACCACAAAATGGGTACCATCGCCACTGTGGCTAACATCCTAATTCCTACAAACTTGTACCCTTCTAGAAATCACTCCTCCCAAGGACCAAAATGTGTTTGATGAAAAAAATACACGTATGTTTGTATGTGTGCAGGTATATTTAAAAAAATACATTAGATGCTACATATTAAAGAACGGCGAAATGTCAAAAAGCTTAAAAAACAGTGTAGCTTCTTTTTCTTTACGTGCACATACTAGAAAAAAAAAACACACACACACAAACATTAAAACTCCTTCGCAGAGACTTGAAATTGCGAAAAGCCATTTTGCATAAGATCCTGAAATTGCGAAACTTCTACTGGGTATGCTTTCCTGCCCCCCCACAAAAAAATATTTCGTGCATTTTTAATATAAGAAAAAATCCTGCATCCCTAATATAAGAAAAATACCTTTGCTTTTCTGGCCAGAAGATAATAAGGATTCCTCTAACAGTCAGTATACTTTAATACTAAACCTAGAATGTATCAATTTTTCTTTTTCAAATCTTTCTATAAACAATGAAAACAAGTAAAGAATGCCCCGAGGTGTCTTCGGCGCAATCAAGTTTTCTGTACAGTGTATAATGCTGTATGAGCCGCGGCCCATTAAGCTTTTAGCCATGGCCCGGTGGTGGCCTGTCCTATAGCGTTACCAGAAGCACGATCATGGCTAACTTTACCTTAAATAAAATCGAAACTACTGAGGCTAGAGGGTTACAATTTGGTATGTTTGATGACTGGAGGGTGGATGATCAACATACCAATTTGCATCCCTCTAGCCTCAGTAGTTTTTAAGATCTGAGGGCGGACAGAAAAAGTGCGGACGGACAGACAAAGCCGTCACAATAGTTTTCTTTTACAGAAAACTAAAACCTGACAGTGATTTAAATAAATGAGAAGGATGAGCTTATGACAATTCTATTATACAAGCAAAATACTAAATTATCTAAATCACCTTCAAAATATGCCTTTTTTTTATTCTATCTGGAAATTGTAGTATTCCTTCTTTCCATGTGATTTATTGTAAAATAATTACACAGAAACTGCTACAAAACACTGACGTTCCCCATAGAGACAAAAGCGCAGATAAGGAATGGCTGCGAAACATAATAGAATGAAAATGAAAGTGGGAGGGGAGAGAGGAGATGAAGGGGCACAAACTACAAAACAAACGCGAAACAATTTCACGATGATCAAGTCTGCAAGCAGCAGTGTCCACATTAAGTCTGCCTTACTTCTACCTTCGCCCCAACAGGAGATAGCACGCACGAATGACAATGAGAGAGGCTACGCTGATAGATCTTGAAATAGGAATAAAGAGCGACGATGAAAATAAAGGAAGGAAACACGAAATGAGGTAAAACAAGTACGGAAGAGAGGTTAATGTGTACGGAAGCCAGAAGGAAGGAACGTTTACGAAAAGAAGAAGTAAGGAATGAGGAATGGCTGCTACTGGAATGATAAATAAAGGGGAAAGAGAGGGATAGTGAGGGAAGAAGAAAGAGTGGGATAGTTGATATGGGATTGGCAATAAAGCGAAAGAGGAAGGGTTGCGAAAATGAGAAATTAGGGGAAGCGGAAAGTAAAACGAGAGTAAACAAAAAGGCATTAGCCATGCTACAGAAGAACAATGGAAGGAAACCTGATGGTAATAAATGAGGAATATATGCACCAAAGATTCAGTTGCTAATACAGAAGGCGAAAGATCGAGAAAAAAAAAGACCTAAAAAAAGGATATAGTCTGGAACGATGCATGAATGCAACGATAAGCGTTAAATAAAAGACCACGCACACAAGCATAATCATAATTTTATATATATAAAAGGGATATTAATTCAGAATAAAACCTAAAACACAGCCATAAAAAACTGAAGAAATGGGAATATCGATCAGAATAAATGTTAATAATAAAGTTGAGAGATAAAAGTCAAGGGGAAAATAATGACAAAATCGTTGATCGTCAAGGACCATCCTAACAGTGCGAAAGAATCAGATGTTTTAACTTTTTTTTTTTCTTTTTACAAAACTATTTAATTTCCCATGTTCAAAGCAAAACTAACAACAAAAATGGATGCGGCGGCGGTGGGAGTTGAGGAAGGGCGGGAGGAAACGGAGACGAACAAAATGCCACACGTAGTAGTAAAGGGCCCTTCATGAAGCCCTTCATACGCGACCATCAAATGTCGCCGCCGATAGCCACTTCATCCAAACCCACACATGACGACGCATAAGAAGTAAGGGATGGGGCGGGGAGGGGTTGGGTCGAGGAGACGAAAAAAGGTAGACTATACATCGTACGTCTGGTAGCTTCGATATTGTAATTTCTTGCGAGTCCATTACACTTCCTGAACTAGCTAATGACAAAAACAGGTTATTAGCGTAATATATATTGCAAAGAGACAAGAGACAAAACACAGTGCCGGAGTTTGTAAGGCACCTGAACTATAAGGCATCAATCATGAAAATGATGTCGGAAGATATCTGTTGCTAAGCAAAATCGAAGAGCTGGCAAAAACTCGCAGTACAAATAGTACGACATTTCTCCCCGTAATCGATATTTTACCTCTAACCGTCATACCAGTTGTTATTTCGAGCACCCACTGCGTGGGAATAACAATAACAAATATTATTATAAATATATATATAAACTTAGGGTGAACGATCGTTTCTTTAAGTAGGCCTCATCCTTAACGCTTTTGAAGCACCCTTCAAGAAGGAGCTCTCAAAGCGAGAGAGAGAGAGAGAGAGAGAGAGAGAGAGAGAGAGAGAGAGAGAGAGAGAGAGAGAGATTACTGCTTTCTGTTTTAATTAGGTAAGTCAGCATCTACGCACAAAACCTTAAATACCAATCTTTAACCGGAATTTTTTTTTTCACTGATTTCCTGCATCGCCTGCCAAGTCTTCCTGTATGCTCTCAATCTGAAGAGCCTGAATGTCTGCCTTCACTTAAAATCACCTGCCAGTCACTCGACATGCTCTCAATGTTCCTAAAAGGAGACTGCATCACTTCCTAATTTGTTTGCTGCGTTATTCCTTTCTTTGAGTCCCGCGTTTCCAACAGGGGATCCTACCGTTAACCCGTTTGTTTGTTGTTCAATTCTTGGGAATTTTGTTTCCACAAGAAGAGACTGGTTATCTGCTGGTGTGTTTGTTGTCAAAGTTCTACCAACTGCATTTCCAGCCGCGTGTTGTTTCTTTATTACTATACTGTATAAATTTCGGGGATACGATGTTTGGAAAATAAGGCTTACTGAAGATGTTATGTAAATCACATGGATTTCTTGCTGTCTAAGCCTGGAAATGCATGTTTTCTACAGACATTACACGATCTACCTATTTTTTTTGTCCAATCTTACAAATCTAACTTTACACATATTAAATCATTGCCTAATCCAAATGATCTCAAGTTCAACAAAAGAGTCTCTAATCCACCTAAACCCTAGCAATCTTGTGTAACCATCAGACAACTGCAGCATTCGTTTGCTTCTTTGTCCCTCAAAATTTCAAGAACGTGCTTCTGTCAGGGCTGTGTCGTCTGGATCTTTTCTACGTTTTTAAAAATTCAATTCTGTTTCATACATATAGAAACGAGCATTTGCTTCTTTAGTTGTTGCCGTAATCCTATAAACTCTATTTCAAACACAAGGAGATTGTGTTATTAACTTCTTTATTTGTCACCTACATCCAACCAAATCCAGCAGATATTAAGCAAGGCTCTGTATGTTGGCCCAACTCTCATCTCAGTCATCTGCCATAATCTCCTTAGCTCAAGCATTTCCTATTTCCAGATATTACGAAAATGTTTTCTTTTACAATCTATCAATCGGGCCCAACCATGGCGTCCGAACTGTAAAGGCCCTTGAACCATATTAACTACATTACCAACGTTTCCGAGGACCCTCCTTCAAAACTCCTTGGAATGGATCCATATGTAGGAGGGGGAGGGGAAATATGCCAATGGCCTCTCGGGGCAAACCATTTTCTCCTTTCGTCCGAGTATGAAGAGCTCTAGAGCCACGTCTTATGAAATGGAGAGAGAGAGAGAGAGAGAGAGAGAGAGAGAGAGAGAGAGAGAGAGAGAGAGAGAGAGAGAATTTGAAAATCCTTCATGCCAGTGCCCACGAACGGGTACACGTATATTTAAGTACAGAGCTCAAGTAAACCAAGCTTCGATTTCAGGAACTTTTGACAGCCAGTCCTTGACAAAATGAGTAAAGAAAGAAAGCTTCCTCTTCATAAGCACAAAGCTTGTGGATAATCAACAGCCAGTTATGATACATTTTTCCTCATTTTGCAATCGACGGAGAGATCAAAGCAAACGCGAAAGTTGGAGATACGGAAAAGGCACATCAAAAGCCAAGCATCACCCTTTCTCCCCCCAACTTTGGCATCAATACCCTTCGAGCACACACACAAAAAGGTGGGGGCGAATAATGATCAGTTTTATAATGTCCAGAGAATGACGGTCTATATATCATACATCCATTCTTTGATCCGACTACCAAATGGTATTGGTCATTTAATTTCAAACGATGTGACTGCAAGCTCATAAACATTTCCCCCAAATTTTGAATTCATAAACAATCGTCGAAATTTTTTTAAATAATTCCTTTTTACCTGTATGTTAATGTTCATTTTCTATCCTGGAGTACCCTAGTACAATGCCTATTTTAACTGGTGACAAAAACAGAACATGAGCCCTGTAACTTGTAAATGTGTCCGACGTGTCAGGTGAGCCAATAGGTTGCTGCGCGTCGTGGGCATCATACTAATGATTGAAAAGTGGTCTCTTTACGATACCTGTTGCAGTGCCCATTAATTTGACATCGCGAAAATGCCACCATTGAACTAATTAAAACCAAAGTTTGAAACACACAACACCGCTATATTAAGAAGTTCTTCACATTCATTTTATTGCAAAGTTAAAAAGGTCGACATATAAACATTAATCTAGTCACAGAATAAATGTAACGACAGATTTTTAAAGTTAAGTAACAATTAATTGTGCCACGCGAGGAAGAGAGCGCAGTTCTATATTCATTTTTATCAGTAAGATGAAAGAAACGAATGACTCAAAAGTCATTTTGAGATATTTAAGGCAAATCCATAAACCAAGAACTAAGGCTAAGAAAACATGAATAAGATGGTTAAAGACAATAAAATTAAAAAAACTCATGGGAAGGTTACTTTTCCTAAATTACCATCATTTCTAATCTTCAAGCGATGCAGACACAAACTGGCAATCGTTAATCTGCCAATCAATCCATAATGTTATGGACAAAATCCTTTGGGAAAAAATTCCTAAACATCGACCCCAGTTTCAGGATTACCGAGTCCTCCTCAATATAAGCACCCATGCGTGATTTTCAAAATGTAACGGAGCATGTTAACTTATTATTTCAGAGCAAAACTATCACAATTTAACCTCAAGCATTATGACGTCAAGTAAGTCAAGCACAGCGAGAAGAAATGCAAGTACTTCAGCACACTAGGCAACACATCACTACTACCAGGGAAGATGAAGGGAAGAGGGAGAAGACGGGGAGGAAGGAGGGACAAGGAAAATGATGCCTTTTCAGTGTGCTGCAGTAATAGTAAGTCTGGAGCTCCAAGCACAATATAGAGTATGCGAGATGGAAGTTTCAGCGCAGCTTATTCCCAGAAACAAAATAACCAATGCAATGCCAGACGCATGTCCGTGCCTTTCCTTGCATTTCGCCGAAAACAGCCACAACTCCGCCATAACAACCTACACTAGCAATGTTCCTCACGAGATACTTTACGTTACCGATACGTGTTGCACGGTAAAATTCTCGAAAAATAACCCGTTAAATTTTTTCTTACTCAATTATTACATACCTGTTTGAAGACAATATTCTCTATGTATGCGACTTCTACGTTTAAAATAAAAAGTATTGACTTCATTGTCCATGGAATTCACCATTAAATAAAAAAAATATGTATTCTCTTGAAGCCAACGTCAGCATATTTGGCATGAAGCACAGAATGTCATGTTACTCCAAACCATCGTTCAATAATGCAGAGGGAGCGAAACAGAGAAGGATGGGGGAGAGTTGAAAGGAGAGGGAGAAGGGACGAGGAGGGGGGGAGGTTTAGTGGGGTGGGGGGTTAAGGGAAGAACTAATATTGAATCTCCTCCTGTCCTCACCTTTCTTCATTACATTCAGTTTTACATTTTGACTTAGTGGAAAAATCTCTCTCTCTCGCTCTCATTTATATGTAGATAGAGATCTCTCTCATAGCTCTCTTAAGTATCAATGAGCTCAAATACTCAATAAGAAGTGACAGGAAAGGGAGAGAAAGAGTGGGAAGGAAAGCTTTATGACAGGGATAAAATAATTTGCTGAGATCGAACACATGAGGCATGACGATTCCGCCCAAGGCTAGTCCCATCCTCTGTGAGTTCCGGTCGTACAATTATTTTATTTCTTAAGGCACGCAGACACACAAGATAACTGTGAATAAATATGAACACACTAACGCCTTCAGTACATGACGACTCCCAGAGTAGTTGACTCACGAAGGTACTTTACCAAATTCGCTTCAGCGGTTGGACAAAGGCAAAACTGAGCTCGTTCTATATCTTGGACGGTTTACAAACAAGAGTGATAAGAGAGGGGTGGGGTAGCTTACTGGTTACATGTACTAGGAAATTACGGAATCATTTATAACTGTCAGAGAGAGAGAGAGAGAGAGAGAGAGAGAGAGAGAGAGAGAGAGAGAGAGAGAGAGAAATTCACGGCAAGTCCGAAAAAACGAATCACCCATTAAAGAAAATAACTTCACATAATTTAAATGAACGTACATAACATTCGACAAGAAAAATTTACTTACAAGATAAAAAAAGTTTAACCGAAACTTGAACTGATTAGAATGACTGAACAATACCCTACAGACACGTCACAGGGCCGAACAGACTTCATACAAAGCCAAGCTGGGAACTCCAAGCTCCTACAAAATGAGTGTAGTATAAATATCGGAGCAGACAAAGTACTAGGATCCTTGGGAGGATACCAATAAATCCCTTTTGGGAGCCCCACTGGGTTCATAACAGCCACCACCCACATACTTCAATTAAAGAGTATTGACATCTTTATGAGTACCAATCCATCCAATTAGGTCTCAAGGATAGCAACAACTGTGCAGTAAATGATCTCTAATGAAGGAGTTGAATGAAAATGAAAATCAATTCTGTCGGGTATAATGATGCTACACATACATATTTATAAACATTAGGTAACTGACTCCAAATACGATGCCAGCTAACAATAAATACAGATTTTATTTTTACATATACATACAATTATATATATATATATATATATATATATATATATATATATGGATAAAAGACTCAAATTAGTCGTAAATACAAGACCAGCAACATTTACGGAGCATTTTGTATACTACTTCTTCCTTCCTCTACACCTCCAAATGATATCCATAGCAGTCGAGTCTATACGGAAGGCATAATAAACAAGTGACAATGCAAATGGCCGACGAGATGTTTTCGTTTTTCAAAATGGTTTCAATTAAGAGTGTAACCCTTTTAACTGTTTCCTGCTGGCGTGAGGAGAATGGTGCTTCAACTCGCGACATAAGCACTCTCACGCCTCCTCACGCCTCCAACAACCTGAGGATTCACCGTAAGGGTCTCTCTCTCTCTCTCTCTCTCTCTCTCTCTCTCTCTCTCTCTCTCTCCTACGTATCTCTTGTTTTTCAATCCCTTTAATGAGTTTCTCAATCGACGCTTCCAACCCCTCTCCGGTGAAGGCGTGGATATTGCTTCATCTGAATATGTTCCCTCGTTCCGCGTAAGAGCAGAAGCTACACTGGCCTGAATATATTAGTATGGGATATACACTAGGCATAATAGCACTGTCTCCTTCCTTCCCTTTCTCTCTCTCTAAGAGAGAGAGAGAGAGAGAGAGAGAGAGAGAGAGAGAGAGAGAGAGAGAGAGATTAAAATTACAAACACCTGAAATCCCTTACACGTATTCTGTAAACAATCAGAATTCCGTAGTTCCCTACAAGTTTTCGATTTGTAACAGGGTTTTTGATTCTGATATTACAGGAAATCATTACATGAAAGCACTGTTTTCAGGATATTTGAGACAACATGCTTTCTTTTTCATCAATGTTATAATCACAAATACACAAAATATACATTATATATGACTACATTTGGGAATCTGATGTATTGGTAATAAGGTTTTGGCAATGAACAAACCACAATTTTACTTTTCACAATTACAACGAAAACGCGGCATACTACAACCCAGCTCTAAGTACTTACAAACTTTGAACAATTCTAACAGAAAGATTGAATCTCATAAAGGTCAATAAAGACAGAGCGACAAATCCTTTTTATACCAACAAAAACAAATAGGGTATAAGTTTTGCTACTATTCTTCCTTAAATACTTTTCACCGACATATTAATCATATGTTTCGATAGTAAAGTAAGAAACGCACACATAAGCTTTAATAATAATAATAATAATAATAATAATAATAATAATAATAATAATAATAATAATAATAATAATAAGGGAATGAAGAAATGAGCATGAGCGAAATAACATCCTAAAAACGAGAGGATTATATGAGTCACTACATGTACAATGAAGGATCTTTTACTCTTACAACAGCCACAAAATATACGATTAAATATACAGGCAAATAACAAAATACATCTAAACTGACGAACACCAGAATGACAACGAAGGACGCAAGGGTTACATTATTCGCATTCATCTCATTTCTGGAAACAGTACTCCACGTAATGCACTACTCAGACAAAATCATCGTCTGAATAACATAACAGGAGTACAGAAGAAAAAAAGAAGAAAGTAAAAAAGGTACTTCTTATGTTCCTTCAACAAAATCTAAAATGTCATTCTGAGGTGACAATGGAATCACTCGGAGAAAGAGTGCCACTTGTGCGTCCGAGGGAGGGGAGCGGGGAATGAGGCACGCATGTGAGGGGATGGGCAAGAGGAAGGGAGGGCGAGGGTAGATGTTAAACTATTGCTACTTCGCTTCATTGTTATTAGATGGAAGAGGTTAGACGAGAGAAATGAGCGACATGATGATAATGATGATGATTACGCTTTATAATGGAAGGGGAAGGAAATGAGAAGGGTGGAAGCCAGTAAGAGGGACGGTACGGAGGAGAGATAAATATAAGACCCGTAAGGAAGGATAATGGAATTAAAGTTTTCCAGATGAAGGTCCGTTACCGTCATTTTACTGAACCAAAAACTTTACCACCAATAATGCATAAACGAGACAAGAGGGGGGGGGGGGGTGATAATACTGATATAATACGTTACCCACCCACGCCCCCCCAAAAAAAAAGTATCATTTCTTTTAAATTGTTAAGTATCACTTTTATACCTTAATATATTCTGTATATTGACTAAGGCACCACATAGCAACTAGTAAAATCAATTCTTCAAGGTTTCCAGCCAAACTCTCAACATTTTTTGCCTATATCTAATAACACTGAAAATTCTCTCTCTCTCTCTCTCTCTCTCTCTCTCTCTCTCTCTCTCTCTCTCTCTCTCTCTCTCTCTCTCTCTCTGCATAATGCAGACACCCTTAAAAGCCCTCGAGAAAACACCAGCTGCAGTGAGAAATAGCAACCCGCGAATAAATGAAGTCGCCAAGTAGACGATAATAATTGACGTTAATGAGATGAGAAGAAAGCTTTTAACCCACAGCTAAGTGACTCGCTACTCGGCCACATGGAAAAGAGGGGGAGGGATCTCACTCGTGCGATGTGAAGGACTATATAAAATTTTTCAAAGCTACGTAATGAGTATAGACCACATGGAAACTGTAAATGCCGTTACTTTCTGCAGAGTCGAATTACGAGAGAGAGAGAGAGAGAGAGAGAGAGAGAGAGAGAGAGAGAGAGAGAGAGAGAGAGAGATTGTCTGAATCAAGAAACAACTCGAATCCTCACGCTTTATCTGACGAACATGTCAAATAAAAAAAAAATGTGATTGTTATTTGAAAGCCTTCTTCGCAACTGCCACTTTCCAAATGCCTCATTTTTTCTAAACTCCAACCACTTGAAATATTCAGTGCCACAAACTCTAACCGCAAATAGTTTTTAAGAAGTGGAAATATCTTCAATGACCTTTCCTGCAACGCATACATCGGTAACGTAAGTTACCTAAAGGGCAGTCATAATCATCAATAACGACTAGTCTTCATCTTTTTATACCATATACGCACAAACTAGAATGAACCATTTCAGTCATTTTACACAGTGACTGGCCTTTAAATGAGAGAGAGAGAGAGAGAGAGAGAGAGAGAGAGAGAGAGAGAGAGAGAGAGAGAGAGAGAGAGAGAGAGATAGGACTTAAAATTCCCACCACCTTCCTTGTCTTTTCACCTTTCATTACCTCCGAATTCTAATTAGCCGGTGAAGACCGCAAGGTGTAAAAAAACACGAAGACGGAAGAGGGTGATAGATAAGCAGCATATGGGCGGGATAAGCAAGAAAATGGGACGGTGGTGAGGGAGAGAGGAGAGGATGGTGGGACGATTCCGTAGTCGGGTCAGTGAAGGGGAGGTCCGGCCGAGGAAGATGGTCTAATGGGAGGCATGTCAGAGAAGCGTGCCTGGCATGCCGTTGGAATGCCCGAGTAGGCCGCAAAAATCCTTGTTAACAATCGTCGGGATCCACAAACACAAGCTTAGTGGGTTTGAGGGAATTTAAATACACATAATTTACTTTCGTCGGCAGTACGTGAAAGTGGCGAGTCCCGTGAACCGGGGTTTAGGTAAAACTGAGCCGGGCCGCCACCTTGTTGAGGAATCGTACAACGGAGAGGGAAATACTTATTCTCACAACATCTACGCATGCATAACTTTTCTGGCCCTCTGAAAAGCTCCTACAGAACGACATGTGTTCTGTTAGGGGGGATAACGTTCGAAGCAAAAATGTCCTAACGTGTTATTCCAACGGAGAAAAGAAAGGAAATTAGCCAAAGCTAGCTGAAAATAGCATACTAAATGCACGCAATCACAAAAGCAGTCTGTGAGGGTACAGTTTACTATGAGTAACTGCTTTCAGCTTCAAAGGTCTGAAAAGCAATAAACGAAATAATAACTGACAAACTTCATTCAGTACAAGCATGATGAGTGACAGAGCACAAACAAGTTCATTGCTCATAAAAACATTCAAATTATTTGGTCAGGGGCGCCTCTGAATTCACATTCAAAAGTAATAAAGGCTTATGGGCAAACTTTAAAGACGTCTGCAAATTCCTTCAAGTTCAAAGACACGCCTGGAAGATTTCGGGATCAATTTCCTCGTGTTTCTGTTGGTTTTGGTGAGCGCCTCCCTCCATTCTCGTGACAGCAGCACATACAATGCCACAAAATCAAGAATTCACGTATATTCTGTAATGTCCGGCGGCCTCCCCCATCCCCACTCTCTCTCTCTCAACAAACATACACAAGGAATGTGTAGTGTGTACAACTTGGAAAGAGAATAATAAATATATTCATTACCGATGCTTATCCATGAAAAAAAAACTCGTATATGCAAGAATAAGCAATAAATAAAAATAAACAGTTCTCTCTTTCCATTATATGCCAATCACACAGGTTTCCAAAAGACCACAATCCCCTAGCACTGACAACAGGACAATTACCGAGGAATCAAAGCGAGCGTAAACTATCATCTTTAAAAACACTATAAAACCTCAGCACAGGGGAGAATAACGCTTAGCAAATGATTTTTTCCGCCATTAATACATTGCTCATACCGACACGCGCTCTCTCTCTCTCTCAATGTTAAAATGAAGCAATCATTGTCTGCAGTTCTCATTTGTACATCAATTTAGCGTACATTAACTTTCTAAAATTTCTTCTTCAACTTTCTTATCTACTCGCATACAAACTAGTGTTGCACTTTGCAAATTATTTTATGTCACTAATGTGGGACTATGTTTCATATAAACACGCATTTCCCTCTCGAATGCTGCTTTGTTAATAAAGCTCACTGATCTACTTCCATCCCTATCCTACATCAGTTACCCTGAATGGTAAGAAATAATAGTTCTCTAGTTAGTTTTCGGTACCGATATTCTATAAAAAGGTGCTAGGTTACTAATAAACTTGAAGCACGCTTTACGAATATACATATATCATGAACTCAATCGAGAAAAATTACACAGGTCTAATCCTAGATCTGGAAACTGTAATTCATCACAAAATCAACAGACAAGGCAACAAAAAACTGCCACATCAAACCAAATGAGTAAGTACGCAACAACCCCAAAAAACGATAAAAAAGGAATAATTTTTACAGCAGAATAACAGTAAAAGACAAATTATAACCATCATGGGAGAATACCATCATCTTTCCATTTTCGTCCACACCTACAATCACCCATGAAAGCGGCGGGGGTGTGGAGAGAGAGAGAGAGAGAGAGAGAGAGAGAGAGAGAGAGAGAGAGAGAGAGAGAGAGAGAGAGAAACGCTTCTAACGCTTCTAGAGTAGGCAACACGATGCCGTTGTATCAGAAGTATCTTAATCAGGACCTAATTCCACTAAAAGAGAGATACTAATGGAGTACAATTCATTTTCAATTCCCCTCTCGATCTATGTGACAAAGTCCCCTCTACAAAATTTTCGAGAAACTGCTTTTAATTATGACCCACCAACAAAAAATAATAGCCTAGAAGGCTCACCCATAAATATTAGCAATTTGCTGTATCGGTACTCGAAAGTGAAACAGACAACGACCACTTGAATCGATGGAAATGTATGAAAGAAATAATCAGCTATGAAGAGAAGCTTAATGTTATTCATCAAACCCAAGACAGATTATTTTAACAAGCAAAAAATTTGAAATAAAGAACAGAATGCAAAATTTTTGATTCGTTGTTAATTATAAATTACTGATTAATACTAATATTAATTATGACTTATAAAATTTAAAACATAAAAGCGTAATTTATCATATCCAAAGTGAAACATGAAAAAATTTTTACAAGTTGAATGTTATGACGTTTCAAGTGACTTATACTATACCTTACATATTGGCGTTATAACCTTTCACAATTGATGCGACTCACTACGTGTGGCTTGACACACCATATCAGACGTGAAGCTTTTTTGTGTTTAATAAAACTACACTGTAGCATGGCTAAAGAAAATCTAGTTTCTTAGAATTAAACGATCTCATCTGAATTATACACAACTTCACCGCTAAAATAAGATCTGACATTTCTGGAGTTGGATTTACACCAAAATTTGAAGAAATTATTTAAATTACAAAAAAGGAATCAGATGATAGTTTGCTAAAAATTACGGAACCTGCCGTGATTTCGACTGGAACTAACACTTGAGTAAATGCTATTATCAAATACAAATACTGAAGGGAGTCGAGTGAAATATTAACGAATTTATGAAATGACGTCAAAGTTGACTAATACTGTTGAGAAAATAACACTTGAGATTGGAGAGGCTTAACTGGCTGTAAACTAATATATATATATATATATATATATATATATATATATATATATATATATATATATATATATATATATATATATATATATATATATATATATATATATATATATATAAACTTCTATCACAGGAGTAACAGCGTCGTGTAAAATAGAAACAGAGTATTTGGCAACGAGGAAAGGTTGATTGAAAATGCCTTAAAGTAGGGAGAAAGATCTCGTGTTCTCTATGTCGCTTTCCTCGAGGATATTATTATATATATATATATATATATATATATATATATATATATATATATATATATATATATATATATATATATATATATACAGTACATACATACATATACATAATATATATATTGTGTGTGCGTGTTTAAGATATACTTTTTTATAAGATATACTTTTTTTATGACTTGATACCCTTAGTTATTCTGGAGGAACTCAGCGAAAGAAGCTGCAGTGAAAATTTTACTACATATTTTGCAGTTGAGAGAGAGAGAGAGAGAGAGAGAGAGAGAGAGAGAGAGAGAGAGAGAGAGATGTTAACGACACAGTGATAATGCGTATCGCAGGAAATGACTGACGGGGAGGAGTAGAAGGTGGGAGAGATGGGGCAAATGGTAGGGAACACAGAGGAATGGGGGAGGGGAGTTAGGGAAGTAGAGGGGCTTAAAGGCGACCCCATCACATAACACTGACGTCCCTTGGGAAATTACACGAAGGCGCAACCTACCATCAAACTTCGATAACTGACCAGGTAATACACACCAGGGCGGGCCATTTTCGACCATGTCACCACCTTCCAGGTGACGACTCAATGAAATGCTTGGGCTTTTGATATACTAGCGCGACTCCGTGATCACTGTAATGCATAATTATACAAAAATACAAGTAATACACACGTTACATACCCATGAACTGTATGTATTCAATTCACACATACGGGCGACAAATAAAACAGCCACGTATGCATATATATATATATATATATATATATATATATATATATATATATATATATATATATATACATAATACATATATTCATACATCCGAGAGAGAGAGAGAGAGAGAGAGAGAGAGAGAGAGAGAGAGAGAGAGAGAGAGAGAGTATTCCTTCGACGGTGCTATGATGAGAATCGCTGAACAATACAATGTAAAACCTACAAGCGCTGTAAAAGATTGGTGTTGCCCTGAAGGCAATAATTGACACGATGCAGCGAATGAGTCACGCCAGCACCATATGATTCATCCCTTCATTAAAATTTACGAAAAGTCAAAGACTTGATTAACGATACTCGTACTGTATAATTTTTATCCAAGATGAAAAGTCTTAGGTTTAGCTTTTTCTAAATGTCGGAAGAACTTCGCAAAATTCATGTCAAAATACAGTATAATAGTAGTGTCAGACGAAATAAGCTTATACGGTTCCACGGCAAGAGAGAATAATTGTAGACAGTACACAAAACTAACTCATAATTTGCTGAATTAATAACATTTGCTGGAAATGTTCATTACATGCGAACGGAATTAATTACAGTATTACGGTAGGAATGCCACTGAATTCGTGTTCCCAGTTTGAGAGGTTTTGGCCGCAATCTCCAATAAAATCACGTACGTATGTATGTGTATGTATGCATTTCGATGTATTCACATACCTGATGGCGCGCACACACGTGTATCTCTTATACTTTTTGTTTAAACATTAAACCGTTTCCCTTAACAGGGCGTGGCTCCTGAGAAAAGCACACCACAGTCGGCCACATTCATACTTTATCTGCTGAATCGTGAATGAACCCCCTTTGGGGTAAAACTCCCATAATATCAGCCGCCCCATACACATACACACACATTTCCTGTTTTTCAATTATAAAGCCCTATCCCCTTGAAAAATGTTAACCTTCCGGTTCTCAAAAATTCATATGAGATGTGGTTGCTAACCAGTTACCCTTGATTATACACACACACACACACACCACACTAAAGTGTGTATGTACAGTATGTGTCAGTAACTACTGGTCATGAAAAATGCCTCACCAACATGAGCTTTTGCCTTCGATTACCCGAGAGTAATGAAACAATTTACGCACGCTCCGTTAACTTCTCTGTTGACCTATGCAATAAATTACATGCCTGGTAGTTAGCCGTGTGAGGTGGGTCGCAGCAAGGGTGACAAGGTTAGCAACTATAAGCCAAAATAGATACTAAGAGCCTGAAAGATAACCTCTGAAGCACGCAACCGTGTATGTATGTATGTATATATATATATATATATATATTATATATATATATATATATATATATATATATATATATATATATATATATATATATATATATAATATATATATATATGTGTGTGTGTGTGTGTGTGTGTGTATGTATGTGAAAGCATAAAGAAACATCACATACGCCAGAAACTGAGTTCTCAGTTTAGTCGCATTAATTACCAACCCATTTCATTACATTTACCGTATCAAAGCATGCGTTATGGACAAAATTCTCTCTCGGAAACGGTGCGGTACATTCACAGAGCCCTTGCTACCTTTGACGACATGAAATACTAGCTCGTAGTCAACTATTTACACAACCTTGACGAGAGCGTCTCTCCCCACCGCATCTCTCTTACAGTTATTCGGCAAACATGTTCAAGAATGTTTCACTGCAGTCTGGTGAAATCCTCACTTTTTAACATCTGTGTCTTTCTTAGCTGAACCATTCGGTTGGATCAACTACGCCTTACAATACAATGTGCAAACAGTAAAAAAGTGCCATCCTTTTTTTTTTTTTTACCTAAAGTTTGTTTTTATACACCTCGCGAAATGTGTATTCCTCTAGGTCAGAATATGAGAAAAAAATGGTTGCAATCTTTACAGTTAAAACTGCGAAATAACAAAGAAAAGAATACTTAAAGTAAACAACAACTACACTTTTAAGATATGAAACATTACCACAGACTACCAAAGTGAAAAGTATGACAATGGAAAACTAAGGACATCCGTTCAGTTGGAACGCCTGTGTCAGATAACAGAAAAAAAGGCCCTCTAAAATTGTCACCTGTCATCATCAAATGTGATTTGCCTTCTTACAACAAACTCAGAAAGAACTGCAACACAGAAAAACAAAGGAAGAAAAATAAAGTTTCGCGGTGACGTATTAAACAACCACGGAGCAGGAAGGGGGGTGAAGTCAAGTACTGGTGCATACCGTAGACGGCACAGCAGTTGGCATCACGAACTTTGCAGACCAGTGGGGTCCAGGTGTGCCAGACGGTAACTAGGAAACAAAAAAAAAAAAAAAAAAAAAAAAAATCGGCAAAAAATACTGAAACGATGCCAAGCTTACATTCCCACGATTTACGTAACATCCACCCACACCTGAGTAATTTATACACACACTCACTCACGCACAGTCTAACACACAAAAAACACACACACTCTCTCTCTCTCTCTCTCTCTCTCTCACACACACACACACAAACGTGCGCGCACACACGCACTTACTACACACAAACGTTCATTGACAGGTACCAAAACCCAACATGCGCACACAAAAATTCACTGCCAGTACCTGCATACAGAACAAATTTCCATTGTGATGTTGGATATGTCCTGGCGGAGTGAAAAACTAAGTAAGGAATAATAATAATAATAATAATAATAATAATAATAATAATAATAATGGAACGCACATCCCCAACACAAACAAACCAAACTCCAAATTCCTGAGTGATCGGGGCATAAAATGGGGGAGCAGTCACAATAACAAATTATATTAGGCTATTTTTACGTGCCCACAATTTTGGGGGCCGGTCTTCTCCTGCTAACAGTAAGCCAAGTTGAGATTCCAGCTACATCTGATATCACATTCTAACATCCCGTCGTTTTTGTCAAGAACAAAGTTTAAGGAAATGGTAAGAGAAGGACACCAGGCGCTGCATTTGTTACACTATACACCACTGAAAACACTAGATTTTGGGACCAGAAAGGCAAGCAACATTGTCGTCTTCACTCTTTAAACAGTTTGCAAATCTACAAATGTTATGGCTCCCAGCTGCCCCTCTATGCTAGTATCCTGAAAATCTGAGGGGCAACATAAAAAATGACGCGTATAGTTACACCTATCATGTTTTTACCTTATCCCTAAATTTATCTTGGGAATAATAAACTTTAGAGGCCTGCCATTACTCTCAACCTATTCAGTGTGAAAGAGCAATTTTGATTGCATTATTAAGAACATATTAACAGTATTTCCATAACTGGGGAGAGAGAGAGAGAGAGAGAGAGAGAGAGAGAGAGAGAGAGAGAGAGAGAGAGAGAGAGAGACTGATGGTAGGCCGCATAACGTTAACTATAAAATGCCCGAATCCAACATATATCTCCGTGTGAGATTAAGTACAGCCTTCATATATTTTTGTCCCTCAACTTGCCGCCATTTTGGGATGAGTGAAACAAATGCCTCCCGTCCCCGTTACTCGAATGTACAACATTTAAGCTAAATATCCGTCATTAACGCGAAATACAGCCTCATCGACGCCATAAAAGCACCAACTGAACCCAAATGAGAATTATTTGAACATCAAAACCGAAAGACAGTAGTAGATGAGGCTACAATAAATCTAGTCATATAGCGATAAGGATAGGCAAAATTACTTCTCGATATATATAAATCAGGGATATACGGACACCCTCTCTCTTCCTCTGTTTTTTATTGAAAGTCGCTGTGAACCGAGGGATTCCAGACTACTGAAGTGTATAAATACAGCTATCTGAAATTCAGAGAAATAAAAGATAATCATATCACAAAAAATGCAATAGCAGGCAAGTTAGGCATAATTAGCCACATCATTCTACTCCCCACCCAGTTCACAAACAGTGTGACTCCATCTTCGAGGCGCTTACAACATATCACACCCCTTCACGCGCCGTCTTCTTCAACCGCCTCCCGACCACTGCCCTGGCGGCGCTCGACATTCTAAGTCGTAAAATGGCCAATACCAGAAGCCACGTCGCGCCATGCCAACTATGTTTACAGGCTTGCATTCATGCACGTTCAGGTGGAGCGTGTACCTGCTCCCGTCTAAAATACACAGATAGGAGGAAAACCTTGCGAGCAACACACGCAATGCTATTTTCTGCATAGCCCCGATGATCGCAGGATTGTGACGAGGAATGAAACCATGGCTCTGTAAATGATTGATTTATCCACTAAGAGAGAGAGAGAGAGAGAAGGTGTGTAAGCATCATTCAACTTAGGGAAATGAATAACCTCATGGGCTTTCCTCAGTTTGGCAGTTCAACTACCACTGAAGCAGATACAATAAATAACTACAACTAGAAAGTAAATATAAAAAAATACTCAGTTGGGAAAACCCTGAATCACGGTTCCCCCTAACTCTCTCTCTCTCTCTCAGACACACACGCGAGGAAAACAGTCACTCTTACGTCAAGAACACCATATTGGTGGCATACATTCACTTCCAAATTACACCATTTGAATTCTTTATTGATTTCCGTCAGATGATCCACTTCTGGTATACGGAACAACCAACTTTTATCCTCTAATCACACTAAATGAGTTACTGTACCATATTGCAAACGGAAAAACACTAACAGGTAGCACAACTAGGGAGAAACTATAACGGAAATGCATATTCAAAGCTCGGGAGGAAAACAATACCCAAATAATAAAAGAAAAAGCTCCACCGCTAACACTAAGTAAGCAATGTTCAAATACCGCATCACCTTTTGATGTATCTTTATTATGTCTTGCAATAAATGAGAGGTGTATGTCAACACTTCCTCGGTGAATACCAAAGTTTGGCAGAAGGAGGCTGGGGAGAAGAACGAGGGAGAGGGGAAGGGAAGCGAATGGAAAAGGGAGAGTGGAAGGTAAGAATACAAACACACACAACCTTATATAATGAAAGACCCTCGGCCTCTAGTCAAGGGGAGGCAGCTCAATGGCTGACGCTTTGCGCACAAACAAGCCGAACTGCAAAAGCACAAGTCTCTCTCTCTCTCTCTCTCTCTCTCTCTCTGTGTGTGAGCTATGTAAATGTCAAATACTGAACTAATGCGCCGTTTCCTACATCTTTTCCTGAGGACTTTATCTCATCTTCCAATTTTCCAATTACTGGTATTAACGGAAGATGAAATGATTACAAAGAGAAAGCTGCCTACCATCAAGTATCTACCTATATACAAAGTTAACACCGTTGCCTTAATCTCATCCAATAATCATAAAATAATTTTCGCAAACGAGAACAGAACTTAGGCCAAATTCTAAACACCAGGGCCAACGAGGTCATTCTGCTCCGTGAAGTTTCTTAATATAAAACTCCTGGCACTAAGTCCGAGAGGTTAATCATGGAACTCACCCGGAATGACTCAACTTATCCTAACTCTCTCCGTCAATTTCTATTCACACCAGTAAGGCATAACCTGCCCCTGCAGAATACGAAGCAACTGCCAACAAAAAACATTGATCTAAGAATTCAAGTTCAAGTTCGTAGTACTGGTCTTTTTATCTTTTGTAAAAATTGCTATTGCATGATCTCACAACAAGTCAAAGACAATATAATCCGTGGCGGGATTTCCGTTCAAATAATCGCTGTAGCGTAAGCCTATTAAGAAACACTAAGACGAGAAGCGTCAAACATCTCTGTTACATAACGGTGCAGCGCCCATAGAAACACACAAAACTCATAAAAAGCCTCATAAAAAAGCCATGTTGTGTAAAATATCCTTTCAGCAGAAAGAAGTGATAAATCTAACAAAACAAAGACAAGCCTCCTGTGCTTCCTACTTAAAATGAGACAAAAAAGAATGAATGAATGAGATGGGTGCAGGAAGCGTAATGATGGATGGATGAGTGACTACACGCAAGCGCGTCTGAGGTATATCATTGGAAGGCGATGAGATGGAATGGGATAAAAATGGCCGCTATTGTTTGAAAATGGGGTGGGGGATTTGGGAGGGGGAACTGAGAAGACTACCTAGCTGCTGGGAGACGGTGGAGGGGGCAATGAGAGGATCGGAAGGAAGGACAACGTAATCAGCATTCAGTGTCTGGCCTCCTGAGGCAACCCCCTTTTATCCAACAGATCTGCCTGATAAGAACTTTGGAATGAGTTCTGATAGGACATAAATCATTCCCTTCTGAATATTCAGTTCTAATGTCTTTCCCTCGTCAACAGTATCCCTTCTCCAGCCCCACTCCTCATCCTGCTCCTTCCTAACAACTCACTGCTGCCACGGCAATCCTCAAATCCCGTCCCTCTCACATCTTCCCATCCCCTCTCCCCTCCCCGGACACAATTCCCGGTATCTTTTTTGATACCAATCCCTTTTGATGTGAAATTCGAGTCCCGTGATAATCACGGAATGGGGAATTCCGCGATACTCTCTCTCTCTCTCTCTCTCTCTCTCTCAAATTCAAGGTAAATAGATTAGAAAATTATACAATTCTGATGTTCGGGATTTGATGAAAACTTCTCATTGTACATGGGCCCCCCCCCCCCAAAAAAAAAATAAATAAGATAGGAAAATAATCTGATTTAATATTTTACATACTTCTCGGCTTGTTAAAACCTTACTAAAAGCACAGTTCCCAACCAACATTTAAAATACGTACAAAGTCCACATACGTGCCCATTACAAATTCTCTCTAACCTTAAGATTCTCCCCTGTAGAAGAAAACGCCGGGTCAATACATTGGCACTCTGAACAATACCCGTCTAAAACGACGCGAGTTATATTGTCTCAGATTATCTTAGTTTCAAACACAAACTTTTTGTCTTTATTTTCTTTTCCACAACGATATAGTGGATGACAATAAAATTTGCTTATTTTATAAGCAATTCCACTACAAAGTTCCTTTGCCAATCAAATAGCAGTTTGAGGTAAAACTATCAAATTCAGCAGCATCTACTTTGTCTTAATTGCCAACAATAGTAACTAAGCATATTTGCCGTACTACCAAGATTCCTATTATTGCTTGACATTAAAGCAAATTTTCTGTTAGCATAAAAAACAGAAAATTACTCATACTATAAATTCCCTGAAATAAAAATGGCGCGTTGCAACGGCAAGAGAATATTTATTAGTGGTCAAGTTCTGGGCATGAACTTACCACAGTATATCTCCTACAATGCTCTGGCAATATTACAGCATCATGTATGAGCGTTGAAACCTAAAGGGCACGCTGATTTAAATGGCCTTCACTTTTAGTAGTTCAGAAACATAAAAACTGATTCCGCGTGAAAAATAATTTCATAACACCTTAAGTAAAAGGACACCAAATAATGTTACTCTCTTTAGACTTTATTTATTATTAGTAATCAGAAATCAGTGAAAGTTCGGGCTGACGAATAGACGAGGAAGAATAAAACATAATCCTTCCTGTTCCACCAGCAGAGCTAACTGACCGTCGATGAGATATGACATAATTGCCGACCTGGCGGAAACGATAGTGTGTATCGAGGGTAGTAATTCTCACGGCAAATGATACCATCACTGATCATATCGCAGGCTATTAAATTTATCAGTTCATTAACGATTTGCCCTTCCAGGAGTTTAACTGCCGGTCACTTCTTTCGCGAACGCGCAGCCTGACGTTACGTCTCGCTGTTACCATGGCAGGCTCTGTCAAGGAACAAGAAACACGTCACCGGTGCCCATCACTTTCCCGCTAACGACAATTACCGACACGCAATGGTCTAAAAATGGCTCACACAATTTCTTTCTTTGGTTGGAAAAAATAATCTACAGGAGATTCCAACATACAAAATAATGACTACAATTACGACACTAATTCGAGACATACAGAACATTAGAGTATATGAAAAAATGTCCTTTTCATCCTCCTCCTCTTTCACACATACAAATACACGACGATTAACAAATTTACTGATACCCTACAAATCTCTCTCTCTCTCTCTCTCTCTCAAGAGAGAGAGAGGCTGTTATTAGCATCCCGGCAAATAACAGCGGAGCCAAACTAATATCTGAGTATAACAGAAAACATGGCAATATGTTCAGGCTAATATATCACATATCTCTTAATGATAAAATTAAAATTTCCACACAATATTAGACAGAAATAAAACCAATAATTCTACAGCATATTGAATGCCCCAAGTCATTATCCTAGTTTGACATTCACTCAAAGGAGTTAGGACATAACACTGTGAAATGAAAATCGAGCATTACTTGACGTTCTGAAAATAAGGAATGCGCAAGGACAGAGTGTTTGAATACAAGCAAGCGGACTAAGCACCGGATAATCTGAAGAACAGACTTGGCACCGCAACAACAAAAAATTTGTTTCTAGTAGTCTAGTCCAGAATCTTGTTTTAGCAAGACTAAAAATTTTGATCAATTGCATATTGTGAGATAACATTACCACAGACTACTGACTGTTACCAGGACGAAGATAACTAATTACAAAATCTGATAAATCATAATCTGATAAATGATAATCAAAGGCTACAACTTAAAATATAATTAAAATAATTAGGAAAATCTGAGTGCAAGAAAACTAAAATCCTGCTCACCGTAATTAACATAAGAAACCCTTAAGAGATTAATCATAAACTTGTAGAACCGTATAAAAGAGTCGGTATGATTACATTTAAAAAATATAAACACCCTTCACACAGGAGCAGTTTTGGAAGACTAAACTAAAGTAAGCCACACAAAAACCACTAGATACGATGTCTTGAACGCAAAAATAATAAGAAACGAGAAGACGGGATATAAGAGAACGAAAGACATTATGAATCCATTTTGCCAATTAAACCTTAAATAAAGCACCTACTCTAAATGCTTATTTCGTCTAAAAGGGGAATAAAACGAAAATGGACGTAAACAGTCCGAGTTATCGATGTCACACCATTCACAGATGACATAAAACTAAAATCAACTCATTAAAATGAAATTCATCATGTGAGATTAAACAGATGCTGAATGACTTCAACACTGTATGCTTGCGAGTTTATTATGAGAGACAATAAAAATCCCGTTAGGGCTTACTAATGGACAACCCGTCTATCACCCTAACCAAAAAGTTACAAATAAAAAAATGTGGTCACGTGAATGTAACAACGAACAAAATAACAGCGAACAAGCGAAAGACAATTCAAGAAAAATAGGCAAGGGAAAACCCATAATACAAGTCAATGAAAGAAAAATAAGGCAAAGAGGGAACTGGAAAAAGGGGGTCTATAAATTGGAGCAGATGAAGTGACGTTAGGGTGAGGGAATGTGTACAAAAGGAAGACCGATTGTCCGGAAAGAGGGAGTAATTGCGAAGGGAACAAGGCGGAGTCCGGGAGGGCGACATTTCATTCACTTTGAATCGAATTTTTCCTCTTTTCTTCCTTCTCCCTAATTCGATATCAACAAGTCCTACTTCCAATATAGTCTTCATTATTTCACCATTAACAGGTCACCAAAAGCATTCTTTCCACTGGCCCAGATAGGAACATGAAACAGTCAGTGACTATGAGCTTTTACAAAAAAAAAAAAAAATGAGTCACAATCAAAGCAATGTGTGTAATACAGTTCGCGTAGAGAGTAACTGTTTACTCATGTTTTTGCCTCCAATTTTCACAACGTTAAATCATATAACTACATTGCAATTACGTATATTTATTTTGGAATCGAAGCATTTCATAACTATAAGTAATGATTTAGCTCAACATATTGACAAGTCTAGCAGTCAACATAGTATTAGACAAAGTGAAGTGAACTGAAGTGAAGTGAAGTGAAGTGTGTGTGTGTGTGTGTGTGTGTGTGTGTGTGTGTGTGTGTGTGTGTGTGTGTGTGCATCTTTCGTAGCGGGGTGTAGATAGAAGGAAGACGTATCAGGGGTGTGGGGTTGGAAGCAAGGAATAGAGGGAGGGAGAGGGTGTGGGTGAGGTACGGGTTCTTCCACCCTCCTTCCCTCATATCAAAGCCCGAGCACACAGGACCTTATCTCTGCTGTACGTTCAACGAAGTTTTATGAATAGCGCGCCTTCATTCTGGAAAAAGAAGACTTTCTTTAGCACGCCCTTGTTGACTTCGCATTTTTACCAAGTTACACTTGAGCACTTTGATCGTGCTTTTATGTTTTGGTGTTTGCCTGCCCGCGTGTTTGCGCTTCAAGTTCGATTGGGATCTATTTCATGAGCGTATCAGCTTGCATTTTAACTGCTAAGGCTTGCCTGCCTGCCTGCCTGCCTGTCTGCCTGCTTTCAGGTCCTGCATCTCTCTCCTAGTTCGATCTTGCTTGCGATAAGACAGCATTTTATACGTTACTGCATTTTCATGATAGCGTTGCCTTTGCGCATTAAATTTCACAAACCAGTTGACTGCCGCTTTAAATGTTTTCTACAGGTTATTTTTTCAAATGCAAAATTGCCAATTATATTATCAAAGGAAATCAAACCCTAACGACATGCTTCCTTTCTTTCACCGCTCCAACACCCCATAAATAATTTCTTACCTACCTTAATTCGAGTCAAATGGTGCAAATTAAATCATCCTTATTTTATGATGGGCTTTCAGGGGAGTTGGCCCACAATATGTGGTGGCTAAAAGAAACGCATAACAAATCTATTATGAAAAACAAGTACAATAATGAAGTCTTGAAGAAAGTGGGTCTTCGAAAACCATATGCCACACCCAAAGAAAACTAACTGGTTAAGTTAAGTCAGCTATCTTGAAATTTTCATGCTTTTGGATTACTTGAGTTGTGTCACCTGGCCACAGCACATTAGCAAGACAGGTTCCACAGCCCTGGAGTGTTTAAAAGTAAAATTCCGTACCTACAGAACAGCCGTCCATAAATTTCAGTCATAGGATCATACCAGAATATACTAACAATTTTTAATACAAAAAACGAGTATAATTATCTTTAAAGAGATATATATACAGTATATATATATATATATATATATATATATATATATATATATATATATATATATATATATATTATATAGCTTTTCTTGATATATGACGTAGAATATCAGACTTTTTACTGAAGTTCAAGAACTGGTTCATATTTAAATATATTAGAAATGGACATATATATTATATATATATATATATAGTTTATATATATTATGTATATATATAGTGTGTTTATAAATATATAAATATATATACATGTATATATATATATATATATATATATATATATATATATATATATATATATTATGTTTATAAATACATATTTATTCATGTGTATATATAGTGTATTTATAAACTATATATATATATATATATATATATATATATATATATATATATATATATATATATATATATATATTTGTTTATAAATATATAAAAATATATGTATATCATATGTATATACATAATATATATATATATATATATATATATATATATATATATATATATATATATATATATATATATATATATATATATATAATATATATATATATATATATATATATATATATATATATATATATATATATATATATATATATATATATATATATATCAACACTTGACGATAAAGTACACTCACTTAACGCTTGTCTGGTATTTCTTTGATACTAACAACAAGGAACATCCATACACGACCACCAATGTGTATGACGTTATTTCGTGAACTGGAAGAGTAACGAGGAAACTTTTTAGCTACACTTCCAAATACCTCAAGCATGACCCCTAAGGACTAGAAGTTTTGACCGTTCCTTGTCTGCTCTTTGTACCCTAACCGAACGCATTTTATCACGGTGCGAAAAAGAAAGCAGGGGAAAAGAAAAAAAGAGAGAGACCGTTGCTCGGTGACGACACCCGGTAACCTATTAAGGACATGAGCTAGTAAAAGTTAAATTAACCTGTTAGGGGCTGACGTTTTCGATAAAACTTATGTTATCAAGAATAATATAGTTTTATTATAAAATCCTGTTTTGCACAATATAGCCTCTCATTTTGATTTTGTACAAATAAGTGAGAGAGAGAGAGAGAGAGAGAGAGAGAGAGAGAGAGAGAGAGAGAGAGAGAATATATATCCAAGCCATCTTTTGTTAAAAGTGCAGAGGTGGGACGAAAATCGAGACCGATTCGGAGAAGAGTGAAACCAAAGGAGGAATTTGTGCACATCGCACCATCGTACAACCCAAAAGAAAAAGACCCACGGCGCAATTCACAAGCGTTACAACTGAAACATCGTTTCACAGTATAAAGCCAAATGAGAGAATCTAACACCTTTTTCAACTAACCTAAACTTTTCAAAAGTCAATAGATGAGCTTTCATACGAGCATGTTCAATCTACTTCCCCTACCTCCCTTTCGCTCAGATTTTTCCAGTTACTCCCTTAACATGCTTAATGCAGAACAGTAACGAAAGTACCATGCGACAGCCAAGGAATTCGTATAAGGAACCCCCGAGCATTATTTATCATTAAGGCAGTCGTCCAGAAATAGCTGAAGACCATCACAATGAAAAAATTTCCAGTCAACACGAAACAAAAACAAAAAAAGATAGAAAGTGAGATTGCACTATGAAAAAACAAAAGATGGACCACAATGAGAGAGAGAGAGAGAGAGAGAGAGAGAGAGAGAGAGAGAGAGAGAGATAGGCAATGCCGCTGACAAGGTGATGTAATGTCTGTACCTAAAAACGAATCATGGAATACAAATACACACAGTACACACCCCGCACTAGTGCTATCAGACCCAGGAGCAGCAACAGACCCAACCCAGGAACTAGCCTAAGGTATAGCAGCCTTCAGATCAGACGCTCGAGACAAAATCAATAGTTAGTTACAAATCGGCGTGGTGTCGCGCGGGAGAGAGAGAGAGAGAGAGAGAGAGAGAGAGAGAGAGAGAGAGAGAGAGAGAGAGAGAGAGAGAGCTGGGTTCGACAGCCACTACCAACTATACTACCTTTCGTTCTCTCCAACACTCGGCGCGCAAACTTGTGGGGGTTCTCTTTCTCCCAAACCCTCTCTTTCTCTCGCTCTCTCTCTATACTGGGTGTCCTACAACAACCTCCATCCCCCCAACAACAACCTCCCCTAATCGTAGTAGCATTGTCATCATCGACACTTGGGGTCCATCAACGTTTACAATGTCTGTTGCTACGAGGTTGCATTACCGGTCTTTCGTCTGTGCATTCGTTATCTGTTCTTACCTGTTGGGACTGTGCAAAATGAACACACTATGTAGTCTTTCTCTTGCATTCCACTTATTGTTACAACCTTGGAAAATTTGGCCATGTCGTTCAACTGCACTTCTCATTCCATCTTGTACAACACTCAAAGTAACCTTTTTGCGTAACTCTCTTGTCTCTTCCTCACCTTCTTCCTAGCGATTTTCAAGGATCATTCATTCACGTCTGTCCTATTCAACGGCCCCATTTGTTCCCTTAATCTACAACGATTCTTCTTTTCACTTTCACTCACTCACTCCTTTTATTACTTCTCTTTATTTTATAATCATTTCTCTTCTACCCACGATCATCAGGTCCCAAGTTGCAGAATCAAATACGGCTTTTCTTTCCGAAGTTTTCTCGTTGGCGCCTCAGTCCCTCTCACTCGCGTATTTAGATTCTCATTTCTTCACTCTTTACATCTATCCCATTAACCACAGCGATTCTTGTTTATTTCTCCTATTTAATTGTTGCATTTTCTCTAACCACACACGAATCTTGTTTATTTATCCCATTTTAATTGTTGCTTTTTTTCTATGTGGTATCTGATAGTTTTCCGAGTTTATAATAAATACTCTTTCTACCAAATGGAAGTATTTATAATTTCACCCTTCACGTCATCATTCGTATACCCACTTTTGTATTACACAGCACACACAAATATTTATATCTTTATGGATATACACAATCACGAAGGAATCTGCGAAATTATCCTCTATCTATAAAAATATAATAAAGCAACTTTACTCCACCAAGACTTACACATATTTGCGGATGTCTCGGAGGCAAGTAAGACACAGCATGCACAGCTAGAAACAATTTATCGTTGGGTAAACAAGGCAAACGATGAGAAAACACACCGTGTCTTCAAGCAATAAGGATATTAATGCCGCGGTCATAAAACGTCGTGGATCAGGTGTTGAAAACCTCTCCTTCCAGGCCTGGTATTGTATTCGCTTTCAAAACAAACACCACACCACCAGAAACTACCAATATTTGCCCATCTCTCGTTGTTGCGTCTTCTGTCTTACAATCATTCCTAAAACACACAATGCAAGATGTATTGGCATTTAGACCACGTCTGCTTCCACATGAATTTTACTTATTGACATGATCTCTGAAACAAAAAACTCTTTAGGTTGCTCTCTCTCTCTCTCTCTCTCTCTCTCTCTCTCTCTCTCTCTCTCTCTCTCTCTCTCTCTCTCTCTCTCTCTCACACACATTATATATATATATATATATATATATATATATATATATATATATATATATATATATATATATATAAATTGTGTGTTTTATTCAACATTCAGCAGTTTCCCTCAACTGGGACGCCTCCAAAGGTAAAACAGCACAAAGATCACTGGCACATTCATACTTCATGTCCTTAATCGCGGATGATCACTCTGTACATAACATTCCACAATATTACCACTTAATTCACATATACAAGAGACTCATCAACAAGGCATCAAATCCATACACACACTGTGCCGTCCAACTGTGAGCTTGCGGGTACTTTCGCACTACTTGAGTATTAAGGACCCTTCCAACATCTCTTCCCCATCATCTATTTAGCAAGTTCTAAGTCCTCTTCTCCTCCAACCTAGAAACAATCCGGAATTATAAGCTTTTTCATCAACCTTTGGTCCTCCATTCTGTTCACATGAACGCACCACTTAGAAACACATGAACCCATCTTTCCACCTCAATAACTTTTTTACTATTTCTAAGAATCTCCATATTTGCACTATTTTAATTGTTCCTACGTCACATATAGCACCAAACTAGTTCATCTCCATAACTACAAACTTTTCCCCTTCGATTGCAATCAGCATTCTCTCTCTCTCTCTCTCTCTCTAAATATATATATATATATATATATATATATATATATATATATATATATATATATATATATATTATAATCAACATATATATATATATATATATTGCAATATATCTTTATATATATATATATATATATATATATATATATATATATATACTGTATATATATACAAACATATACAGTATAGGCTTATCTCAGCTAATAAAACCATAAAAGGTGAATATTCGAAAGTAACGACAAAAGGACTGAATGGCTCACGGATTCTGTTACCCAGATTTTCACTGCTCCTATCCAGCATTGGAGGTTCTTGCTTCTCCCGAAGGAAAAGAGAGTCCAGACAAAATAAACACAGCCTTTCGCCCATGAACTATAAATTTCGATCAGCTTAATGTCACACCTAAGCTATAATAACGACCACTGGATAATCTCTAATGGCACCCCTCCCCCAAACCATCTCCTATCTCCTTCCAGAGGGGCTGGGTGGAGAGCGAGGTTTTTGGGTACAATTCAAAAGGACATTTAACCTTTTTCCATGGAACATTAAAAATTGAAGAAAGGAACAATGAATGCAAAATTTTCGCGCGCCTGACTATAACGCGAGTTGAAACCATTTTAAAATGTGAAATTGAGAGAGAGAGAGAGAGAGAGAGAGAGAGAGAGAGAGAGAGAGAGAGAGAGAGAGAGAGAGAGAGAGAGAAATTCAAATATCAAAAGATCAATAGATTTAACAATAAAAAATTACATGACGGAAAAATGCAAGGTAAATTTAAATCAAAAGATCCAAAGGCACCACCTGACTACTTAAGGAAATGTACGAAAATACAATGCAAATACCAAACAGTACGAGTCACGGCAAATCCTATTCGTTCATCACAGGATTTCTTCCCTTTTCTTTAGTTGCAACGGATGAAGTACGATCCTTTCGCCTCCATTTATTTCCCTGCCTCTCATTCACATTCCTTCTCCTCTTACTCCTTCTCCTTGTCTTTCCATTCCAAAACTGAAAGGCGAACAAGAAGCAAAGGTACTTTTGGCCAAGACTACATTCACCTGCGTTCCTCAATTTCCGGCATTGGGTCTCGGGCACAATGTAATCGCTATGAACGATCTAAAATGAAGGGGAAAGCCAAAAAGAACCCCAAGAGAAGAAAACACACACAGACCAATGAGGAAGGGAGGCAAGAGGACAAAATGAACCTGAAAGGAATAGGAGGAGGAGGAGGGGGAGGAGGAGAGGGGAGTTGACTGATGAGGTCGTTGGACGACCCTGGTGGTGTAATTACCAATAGTGGATGGTGACGATGATGATGATGATACAAGAGATTTTTGAAATAGCATACAAATGAACGGCAATATGAGAAAGTTTTCGATCTTTCCACATGTAACAGGATTCGTTTCTAACGGAAGCAAAAGACACTGAAAACAAGCGACCACTAATCATTTCTCCAAAGCTCTGAAAATAAAAAACTTCAACATTTACGTCAATCTGATACTTTGAAAAGTGAGCAGGCATTAACAGGAATCTAACTTCACGTGCCGAAATTATGGAAGGCTGTTTGTGCTGTTGGAATTCTGTCTCCATCATATACATGACTAAATCATTGTCAATTTCCTAAATAGAACGGCTAATACTATCCTCATAAATATCCAATCCTCTAACATTTAAACGAACAAACGTAATTTCTATTCTTTATGTCAAGGGGGAAACAGATTAATCAACTGAGAGAGAGAGAGAGAGAGAGAGAGAGAGAGAGAGAGAGAGAGAGAGAGAGAGAGAGTCTTCTAAAAGCCCTTAACCACTTCCCAAACAATCAGAATGAATATCACTGGGTTCCATTTTCTTCCATCTTTACTCTCTGACCCCTGATCCCGAAACTACCCTTCCTTCAGCGATGATGTAAAGGGGAATCTTAATTAAAACGAAAAACATTTTAACAAAGGAGGTGGAAGAGGGAACAGAACATAGCACCCACACTATCAACACAACTGAGGGCGAGGAGGAGCACCAAGTTTTTTTTTTTTATTAATATGGGAGGCCACTGCTAGTAAGAACACCATTTAGAAAGCAAAACAGTAAATTGCCTCACTGTTCTCACAAGTAGAAAATGAACAAACTAACAGATGAAGTGACTGTGTAGCATTAACAAGTGTGGATTTTAACGAAAAATGTTACCTCAGGCGGGTGTCATGATTGACGACAATTGATTAGACTTAAGGCAGACCCGATCACCAAAAGGGACTTTAGTGGAAGGGGGCGAACTGCCCAGCCTGGGCGGAGGTGTGTGTCTCCAGACGATCCAAGAGCTTAGGACTCGAATGACATAGTTCCTAACAAAAAACTTACCTAAATTCAATTATCGAAGGTACTGCACATAATATACAATAACACTTTAATAAAAACGTATTTTAAAGTCCTAAAGTAAAATTAAAATGAACACAGTCACAAAACCGAAGTTGACATAACCAACTCGCTATTCCGATTAAAGCTCATCACCTCCCCCCTCCCCTCCCCTCCCCCCCACACAAAAATAGGGATGGAGAAGAAAAAGAAACTAATACAAATAAGCACACATAGAGGAGTGGGCTCGAGGAGATGGAATAATGGGGGGAAACTATCATGGTAGGCTTGGGATTATGAGGGTTGAGAGGGGGAGGGGGGAGGGAAGGGGCACACCAAGAGGGGCAATTGGTAGGTTGGCAAAGGGTGTAGAGACAGTAACGAGGTCCCTGGAGAAAAGAAACTCTCCACCAGCACCACTGCCATAGTTCCCCATCAACCACCGTACGTACCATTACCCATCGTTAGTTGCTCACTTGGGAGAGGGACCACGTTCTGGTTGCAATGCACAAAAAGGGCTAACCAACAAGGTATCAAATAACATCCGGTAACTATTCAATTGCCTTACATTTTTTCCAATTTTTTTAATATCAAGGTTCCATCTTCTGTCTGTTTTTCTTTATTTCTTAAACAAAGGTTTAAAGACAGTTTTTCCCAACTCACTCTTTCAATCAGCCATGAGAAATGATTTTAGGTAGATTTTTACAAAATAAAATTCATCCTACGACTTTCCCTACACCTTTTATTTCATATTAAAGAACATCCCCTTTTTCTGAATTGGTATTACCCATTCAGTTAAATAACATTTCAATGTAAACAATTTTAACTGAAAGTCACACTTTTACAAAAAATGCAAACTTTAAGCTAAGATAATAATGCACCAAAGTTTATGATGTACAAATGACAAACCTTTCACTTTTAGCAAAAGAAATTCTGTATCTATTCAATTCAATTAGTGTACAGGGACAAAGCAGAAAGACAGTGGTGTACAGTATGTTCGTCTATGCAATCCTCTGAACTGGATCTTTCTTTTAGAGATTTAATGGTGACGATAAGAAACTTGGAAAAAAATAATTCAACCATTACCATCCAAAAATATAAATTCTATGAAAAAACGATGCTGTTGTTTGTATAAAACAAACTTTTTACGTTGTTTTGATAAACTATTTTTTTGCATATTTCCAGTTCCTGTCATGTCTGCGGTCACATACGAGCAGTCCATTAGCATTTTTTTTATTCCCCCTTATTGCATGCGAATCAACTGTCCCACTCCGTCAGTCCTTATTTCTCTACACGAGCGAAAAATACCGAATCTACAGTATGCTAAGTGCACTTGGTGCTTTCGGCTTCTTAATCAATACATACAACATCCATCTATGTTGTTCATATTTCAACCTACCGATGAGAACAGTGACTACAATGAAAACATGGAACATGAAAAGGAAACCAATTTCCAGAGTCAAATTCGATGCCTAAATTCAAGCAATAAAAGTGCAACAGGTTTTCCTTTAACTTACACAGTTTTCAGTTCAAATCCTCTTTATCACATTTTTCTCTAGGATTTTCATCATTCATCCCTCTTTATGAAATGCCCGCATTCACACAAACATTCAATATTTCTTTAACCTAAATCCTACCAAGATGAGGCTCAAATACTGAAATAGGTTTCATTTCCTATCTATTTCGTACGGCATGTAACGATCCACACAATGGATGCAAGCACAGATCATCTGGTTCGTGGTGAATACATATATACACTTCCCTAGGCCCCAGAGTTAGCGGCTAATGCAATGTCGTTTTCGTCCTCTGATGGTTTATTGCCACTGCAATTCATCGGCCGTGCAACTGGTTGCATTTCGGAAACTAAAGGAGATGGCTTCGTTATACCTCATGCCAGCGAGTCACTAATAATTGTTTCCAACGGTACTATAACAGCTCGATGTTGCAAAGGCAACAACTCTCTTAAATTGTTTCCTGTAGTACAGGCTATGATAAAACATTGCAGTAACGCCAGGCTAATGACTATTTACAAAGGTAGAAACTTTAAAATAAACAAATAAATAAATTAAACTTTGGCAAAGATAGGAGTTGCTTTATATATATATATATATATATATATATATATATATATATATATATATATATATATATATATATATATATATATATATATATATATATATATATATATATATATATATATATAAATGTCTCTGATGGATCGCTTGTGATCATCAACCTACGTATGGGAAAAAATAGCACAAAAATCATGGTCAGTCAGTCTACCATGTCATCTCAAAAGGGAGACCTTCGTTCTCCGTGAAAGACCCACAATTAAAACAAGTCCTCAACAAGTGCAACTTGCAATCCAGAAAAAATAATAAGGAAACCTATACCATCATCTGATAATATTAACTTTGGAACAAATAAAAATCGTTGTTATTAAATGTAATTCCGGATTATTCCGTGAGGAGGCAACATATGCAAGAGGAAATTCCAGTGCATCTCACGCAGCGCTGCTTATGGAAGATGAAAATAACTCTGTGTAGCAAAGGCAGCAGTTGGCTGTCTCGGTCACTTTTGTATTCTATTGGTCTCCTGACTGTCAAGCCTTAATGACGGCCGTACATTTGATAGCGTATGCAGTCGCCGCACAAAGGAATTTATCACCTACCCCGCATGTTTACTAATATAACCAATGAATCGCTAAAACGCCTCCCTCTTTTGCTCTGACGCCAATGATGTCATCTTTCCGGTCTCCATTTAAAACTGTCAAACGGAATGGCTTCCACATTTCATTTGCCAGCTGTAAAATGACTTTATTAAAGTTTAATTTCGAATTCGCAAATGATATTGTATTGGAATCCCATCGTTCTGTCTGGCGTTCAATCGCATAACTATTTATTTGAAATCACCACTGCATGTTCCCATTACTTAATCACACGCTAATTGATATTATAACCATTTTATTAAAAAGTCCCGATATATCCAATCCATTAGCTAATCGCATAAATTTGTTATACTTTAATATCGCACAGCTGTACAACAGCTGCATGTATATCCAACGACCCTTTCTTCCGCCTGTGTTAAACAAGATACCTTACCGAAGGTCGCAGGAGGTTGAATGCCCAACAAAATTAATAATTGAGTACCGAAGGTTTGGCAATTTCCCTGTCAGTTGATTCCAGTGACCCTCAGCTCTTTCTTGAAGATAGTTGTTCACGTTCCCTGCAGATTAAGCAACCAACCACAGTGATTTTCAGTTTCTAGCAGCGAGGCTGTGTGTGTGTGTGTGCCCAGATTGTTAAATATGATATCTAAAAATTCAACGAGTTCTCAAACAGTGAAACACTAACTGGAGAGAGAGAGAGAGAGAGAGAGAGAGAGAGAGAGAGAGAGAGAGAGAGAGAGAGAGAGAGAGGAAAATACTGAGATTTCCAACAAACAAGTTGCTCAAAAATGCATCAAATTTTGAAACTGAATATTTTTAGTCTACCAAATCCTGGATAAAACTAATCAAAGTATCCTACTCGTCTGCCATAGTAGTCAAAAGAAACAGGCAATCTTCTTTCATCTCACTAATAAAAAGTAAAAATCGTGGAGTTGAGAATACTCGTCTACCCTCCAACGGCAAGTCTGCCTATTCAAGACTCCTTGTCCCTGCTACGCAAATATAGCCTTCAGCGAAGAACCTACCCATCTGGCCTCACCGATTCTATTTTCTCATAACTCTCAACGAATCATCGCCCACAGGAGAAAAGATTGCGTAAGGGAAAAATCATTTCTGAAGAGGGGCGGAAAAACGTTAGCATTCGAGGAATCGCTTCGTTTTAGTTGCTATTTACCTAAAATTTCTCTATGACCACTGCAAAGGCTTTCCGAACTCTAATCGAGATGAAACCAGATTAGAAAATTACTCGACTGAACAGTCTCACAAGCGTGTATGACGACACTGTTCAGAGTTCCCACTCTTTCCGTTACTACATGTTATAACCTTCATTTATATCCAAGACAAATGTATGAAAACACTAGGTTTCAAAAATAAGAGTATTTTTAAGTACCTTACAGGTGCGACTGTGAATTCTATTTCACCGAATTAATACAGAACTTTAACATTTTCTGACGTAGTACTTCTGGAAGTCGCCTAATATACATTTGAAAATCCAAGGGGTATTTTCTAAGAGCAATATTTACCTGCACGAAAAGGAGAATTAGGCTTTTACCTATGTTCAGATGACTCTAAAAATTAAAAGAAACACTACCCCTTCGAACCACAATAAAAAACAGATCAACTCTACTCAAGACCCTTTAAGAGCTCAGCATATTGAAATTTATTTGGTTAGACGTAAAACGAGTCACCACTCTTCTGTTCTGTGTTCACACTGCCGGAACTCCCATCTAGGTCTTCATCTACCCCTGATTTCCTGGGCAACTTTCTACGGGTCTACTGCTTTTCTGTCCAACTGGTCTCCATCTTCATCACATGTCCAAACCACCTCATCTTTGCGATCCCGTTCTTTGTTTACAGCCTAAAATTCCTCATTCGTAATAAGTTCTTCTCACTGTACTCCAGCCATGAAGCTTACCACTGAATGGTTACGCACTTTCAAAATTTCCATACTCTTATGCCAGCACCTATATTTCTGGTTCATATGGTACAAGCCTTCAGAATCTAGGTATTATAAAAAAAAATGTAACGCAGTTCGTATAATACATTTATCACGTAAAAGCGTTGTAAAAAAATAATAATAACCATATGGAGGAAAGATGAAGAAGCCAACACTCGGTATAATAAAAGAAAAATTTAAAAGTTAAATGCTTGTTCAAATATACCTAGGAACATACCTCGAGTTTCTCTCACCTCACGCCGACATCATCCAATTATTTCAAATTGTCACATAATATCCTCTGCAGCGCCCTTACAAACAAAGGAAAGTAAGTCTTCCTTTATGTCCACTCTTGCTTTCCAGAGAGAGAGAGAGAGAGAGAGAGAGAGAGAGAGAGAGAGAGAGAGAGAGAGAGAGAGTCTATATTGATCTGGGTGTCAAAATAATTTTCACACATTCTGAGTTAATCCGTAACCCAGCCAACGAGTGAAAAAAGAAACGACATGTATTCCTAAAATAAAGGCGGGTTCGACGTACCATTAACACCAACTTTACCTTGGTTCCTAGTATCGGCCTCGACCCCCATCTCCCATCCCCAACCTCTCTCTCTCTCTCTCTCTCTCTCTCTCTCTCTCTCTCTCTCTCTCTCTCTCTCTCTCTCTGCTGTGTGCGCGCTCGCGCGACTGAAAATATATCCTTTTCGAAAATAGGAAGAGTGAAAGCGCCATGATAAGATAAAACTGGACGAATGTCTTTCCATACGAGGACAGAGGAGTGGTCCAAACTGCACCCAAACACGTCAAGGAAGGGGAAAATACCCTCGCAGCGAGCTTTTAAATTACACTCGCTCACTCCAGTGCATCATTATCACCGAGATAATGAACACCAAGCACTTCCAAACAAAGAAGTATTGAGAGATACAAAACATGGATCTAAACTTAAATATAGGAAGCAAAATACATTTGCCCTATATTCCGCGAGCGCAAAAAAAAAAAAAAAAAAAAAAAGCACGTACACACACACATTTCATTCGGAAAGACTATTGAAAATCTATTATTTCCAACAGGGTTGAGATAAATTCTGCATTTTGCCGTCTTGGTTCCCCTCCCGTACGGCGTGCATTAACCTGTTTTACCATTCTTATGCACCTTAATTTTATAGGAATGAGTTTAGATTTTAAGAAGCGTTCTTAACCTCAAAAAGTATGCTTCTCCATCATCTATGGCGGTTGCTGCTGCGTGAAAACTGTGACAGAATTTATTTAATGCTCGATGAAATGTAGCATTTAGGTAGGTAAATGAAGCGTCAATCAGCAGTCTTTATTATTTTTATCTATCAAATATCAGAGTTTTTTGCATTTGGTTTTCATAAAAAAGACATTAGTCAGTGAATGTAGGTGTCACAGCATATCAGTTATACCCAGAATATTCTAAAACGTTCGTTTTGAAGAAAGAGATCTCTCCTTCCTGTCCCAAAACTAAGAACGTCCCCTTTAAACGCCCAAACCTACATGGAATAAACGCCTGTAAAACACGGACGATAATTGCAACATGAAAGCCAACGCGACATTGGCCTGGTACTGCAGTGTAGTGAAACAGCAAACCATGGATTTACATCAGTGCGTTACATTAGTTTCTCTTTTTTCCTCCAAAACGCGCGCGCGCGCCCACACACATACACTCCTTTCATATTTTTGAGTGAGGGGGGGGGGCGCCATAAACACTTCTTTTTTATCTGGCACGCAATGGCATTAAAAGGCAGCGTGTAAGCGGCAATGCTGTCAGGCGTTCCTCCCGGGGAGCACTTCCTCCTCCGATAGCGCAAACGAGGCGGCATGCCTTTTCCCCGGTGATAGGGCGACGCCAAACGAATACTAACCACACAAGGACAAAGACACGCAGCGTCGTCCCATGTTTATTTATGACACGAATTGTCTGCTCTTATTTACACACAATTCCCCCGCTGACAGACGCGACAAAGCCGAAGAGAGGAGAGGTGTCACGGTCCGACAAAAAACAAGTCATCTGGAGATACATCATAATATTGCTTGAAGAGAAACCGCTGTCAACCGCACTTGCAAAGCGATATCCTATTGGGATGAATTATTTAAGACCATAAACGGTTCCTTTCCAGATCTGATCGCAGTTCTTTCCTGATCACGAGCAGAGGAGGAAGCACCGGAACCGTAACTGGGAAATGAGATTTTCAATATGTTTTTAAGATACAACCAAAACCAAGAAAACAGAAACACTTGAATTCTGATGGCAGAAATAAAACTCCCTTCTTCTAAAATCTAAGGAGCATTAATGTTGTTTCCCCAGTTTCAATAAAGCTTAGTTTAAAACCACGCACAATGAAATGCTTTCGCTTTCAATGCAAACTAAAATTAATTATGCGATGAAAGGAAGACATCAAGACATCAAAACATGACTTAAAAATCTGTCAGTAAATATGCCAAAAAAATATTCCCACAAACCTTTCAAAACATTTTCCTTCAAAGGCTACAAAGGGATCGACGAAAAGATAAGTTCTCATAATACCTTCTTCCCCTTTACCCTCAGAGCTTTGAATCCTTTTAACTTTTTTCTGACTTCCTAAGTCCCGTATTATTCCTAATGATCGTGGGTTCAAGCTTGAATTTTTCCATAAATGTAAGCCTACCACACCACTGACGTGGTGTAAAATATCTTGATTTATGTTAACTTGTCTCAGTTCTTTCCACGAAGACAGGGCAGAGAGAGAGAGAGAGAGAGAGAGAGAGAGAGAGAGAGAGAGAGAGAGAGAGAGAGAGAGAAGAGCTAGGACCTCCGTCACCGTCTCTTTCCTGGTGCCGCTCCCTTCACACGAGATGGCAAGATCACGAGGAGCATCACCAACACCTCCACCGCCGGCACCATCTCACACCATTTAATTATCCTTCCGATTAATATGCAAAATTATAATTACCGGTATGCTAATGTGCTGTCGTCAGTTGAAAGAAGGCTCCAGCGGAATATGGATGGGGGGTGGGTGGAGGGGGGAAGGATTCCTGATGCTAATCAAGAGGGATTTGAATATATTTCGACTAAAACAATTTCATTTTCTAATATACCGTAAAAAATCACCCGATTCTTCTCTGTGCTACCGGCAAAACTGTGAAGCCATGAAGTGTGACCGCATAAGGAAAATTTAATGTACGCTTGCACACAAACACTAAAATATGCGCATACAAGGGGGACAAAGGTAAAAATGCTCAAAAATGTCTTGTTTACAAGAGGCCGCCCTGTATTTTACATAAAAAAAATTTGTATGCATCTGTTCATGAATAGCTGTGCGTGAGCGTGATTGAGCACCTGAAATCAAGCTTATATTAAATGACAGGCAGACGTTAAATCTACCTTTGAATGTTTTAAAATATGCATTCAACTCTTGAAGGAATGCTAAACGTTACCAGTTAGCCACAGGTCGGAATTCAGCATTAGTCTGTGGGTTCTTTACAGGAGTTTACTGGACGCGGACTAAGCTGATGAGGCTAGTTTCCTCATAGCTAACAAATTTAAGTCAGGCAATGTCATCTGAAATTTGGGGAAGTAAATAAACTGAACACCTTAAAAAAGTAGTTGAAATTTACTTATTTCTTAAGCTTATAATTTCTTGGATCCGAATTCTGATTCTGATCATCTACCTAATTTTTGCAACTACAAGGCCACTCTCCAAAAAACTGAAATAATGTTAATCTACAATGACAACGCTTCTGGATTTTTCAACAAACAACTATAGCAAAAGCTTCTTTGTCGGAAATTATAATACTGACAATAATACTCAACGTAAGGATGTGGGATCATAATACAATGAAAGACTCTGAACTCAACCAAGTGTATCACAAAGTTCAAGTTTTATCCTTGAGCATAGTAATGGATCGATCTGGCTCGCAACAGCTCCCCTTTCCCAGTCACAAAAAAGAGAGAGGAAAAACGAACAACACAAAATTACTTTTCCATCATAATTTCATTAATCCTTTGGAAAACAAAATTGGGAGCAGACTAACTAGGTTTATTACAGTAATCTATACCGGCTATTCTAGGCACGTACGATAAGACCTAAAATTACAGTCCCAGAAAAAAGAGCATCAATTACACTTGATTAGGGAAGAAAAAATACAAAAAGTTACTTACGCCTTTACCTCTCAATAACGAGCTTCAACACAACAACAACTCTCTCGACATAACATACCTGAAATTTAAAGAAAAAAACATTAGCGCTCTGAAAAATTAGAACCTTTATATTTTATTTTTTAGTGACTATACATAAAGATACATGCATACATATATATATACACACACATATACATCTGTACATACATCATATTTAAAATGTAATGTATATAAAATAGCCTCGCCCCTAAGCTCCAGCCAACATTATTCACATAAAATGTTAAAGTTAAAGTCCTCCTGGGCCTCTGTAGGATCATAGGGCAGGCGCTGATCATTTAACGAAATATTCAGGAATACCAAAGAAATAAAAGAACAGAAAATAAACGATAAGAGTCCACCTGCAATACAATTTTCAGGATATTGGAAGTTTGAAGTCTGGCTTCCTGTGCGTCAGGGATGGGATAATTTAATTATAAACACCGATACCGTGCGTTTGCAAAGTTCATCCTCGTGTGAGCTTCGAGGTGAACATATATGCCTTGAATAATCACCTGCTAAAAGTTTCCTGAGAGAGAGAGAGAGAGAGAGAGAGAGAGAGAGAGAGAGAGAGAGAGAGAGAGATTATATTAGCCATTAAAATAAGTAACTCAGTGTTATTAATAGCTAAGAAATTTCTCACTTCTCTTCCTTTGAAATACTATTTATTAGAAAAATATGCTCAACTACAAAGATCAAAGATATCATTCAAACGTACCCTTGAATTGGTCTCCTGTGACGCATCTATTAGATTCAATTTATCAAAAGAGAGAGAGAGAGAGAGAGAGAGAGAGAGAGAGAGAGAGAGAGAGAGAGTATGACCCTATTACAAAAACTGCCTATCTCGTAAACTCAAGTCCGGTGACAGAGAAGCTCTCTTGTTACTCCTGGCCGCTTGCAACAACAGGTTCATATGATTATAATTACACCTGGATTATGACAAATCATTGCAGAGCAGAAAGGAATAAACG
>NC_089745.1:54736493-54851493 GCF_040412425.1 Macrobrachium rosenbergii
AAGTAATTCGTACCACCTCACTCTTTCCTTCCTTTCTTCCTTCCCTATGCAGTCGGTCGAGTGACACAACTGTCTTGCACGTCATCATTTGACATATGCCACATCTAATCTGATCTACACAAACACAGATTTTCTCTCTCTCTCTCTCTCTCTCTCTCTCTCTCTCTCTCTCTCTCTCTCTCTCTCTCTCTCTCTCGTTCGTTTTCACTTATATTTTTCATGGGGGCAGTTTCTCTCTAACAGTACGTACATACGTATGTTGAACTTCCTGTTAGGTAAGCGGATGCGGGGGGAAGTATTCTGTGGTTGAGTGAAGTGTCTGTCTGTGGTTCCATCTGCGGGTGCATAGGAGTGTACAGGTGACCACATAAATGTCTGTCTGTGGTCACAGCTCTTCGGTCACTTTTCCATTTACCTAGAAGCTGCTCCTCCCACCCCATCCTCCACGTCACCTTTTCTTGGGCTACAATACAAAGCTTCCTCCATTCCCTAGGAAGTGCATTCTCCTAAAGCTTCTTCTTCTCACTAACACACACACACACACACACACAGAAGCATTAAAGCTACTTCTGGAGCATAACAAAGTATAAACTGGACCTCCAAAAAATATTGGACCGAAATGGAGTTTCCGATATCCTTTCGTCGCATTGGTTAAGTCTTTTTACAAAACCCCTCGGCCAAAACTTCTGGAAAACTTCATGGGTTGGATGTCTACTTTCATAACTCTGACTTTCGAAATAGAAACGCCTTCGTCCAATCCCCTGGCTCTCGTCTCTACGACTAATGCTGTTACAAAAGTTTTGCAAGACCTGCTGCGCTGGGACGGTGCATGTCGACTTCAGACTATCCACCTAATCAGCGGTTAACTTTCAACATCGACCGCTCTCTAGAATCAAATAAATAGTGCACATACAACCGCTGCATCTGAGTAATGTGCAAATGCGCCTTTACGTGAGGCCAGTATAAAACTTTATGAAGCTAAAATGTACTGAAATACATTAACACTACAAATATAACTATTCGCTCGATCAACCAGGCACCCACACAAACACATATATAATGTATGTACCATATGTATATGTCAATATACATATTTACATTCTTCTATTCTCATCCAAATACAAAGTATGAAAAATATGTTATAACTCAGTGTATATTACGATCACAACCATCTTGCAAAAATATATTAAGGGTGCTTTTATAAAACCTTTTTAGAAGACAAGGAAATACCAGATCACTTCTGCTCGTACCAGATGGACATAATGCAAACTTTTTGAGGAGGTACGCAGCAGTAGGAAGTGCTTAAGATCGTTCTGTCTTTACTCTTTTATCATACTAGACCAAGTTAGCATTTTGCTCCGCATTACGACCATTAGGAACTGCGGCAGTTATTGCATGTAAATACCCAAGTAAAGGAGGGAGAAGAAGGAAAAGAGATGGACGGCTCCTGCACCGTGACTGCATTACCGGAGGGGTTTTTCTTTCTTCACCTTCTTCTTCTTCTTCTTCTTCCTACTTCAAGTTACGAACATTGTGGCTTCTGCATGATTTATATGACACTGGAAGGTGATAATATACAAAGCCATTCATTCATAATGACATGGCGGTCTTGCAGGATACTCTTCGGGAGGTGTCACGAGTGAGTTTTATTTTCCCCTACCATGATAATTTATAAGAAAGATGGGAAATGGTTTTGAAGGGTGGAAGACATTAAGGTGACGTACATCAGCAAGACTTCCAGTCAAATTTCAGTCAACTAATCTCTTGAAAAATGAATGCTTTTGTAATTTCGAATTGAAATTGAAACAATTAAAGTAATTTCACAGTCATAATCCTTAACTTCAAACTGTATTTATTCCAACCGTACAGGTAACCTCGAAGTCACCAAATGCAGATATCCACTAATTCCTTCCTTCCTACTACTTACCTACTGCGGCCCCCACGCCAGCCCTTCCCCCTTCCTCCCAAGCAATGATCTCATTCCATGACTAACCCGATCCCTGAGTGGCAACAATCCTTTTATAATCCTCACCCCTCCCCAAGTCCTTCCTTCCATCTCCACAGTCACATTCCACCTGCTCCTCCAACAACAAGCCCCCCCCCCTTTCCCTTTTATACAACACCCTTCCAATGCCATGATTCATTATTCTTGCCACTCCTATCACTACTGTAGTAATACCTAGACCACCTGCTTTTCTGGGAACAAAACTGAGCGTAAGAACGATGTCATACACATCTTTAGTAATAAGTAGTTGAAAAAGTCAGATATGTCCCCGAAATCAGCAAATTTTAAAAACAAATAACCTAACACAGTACATGATAAATCCAAACACAGGACCAATAAACAACATTGCGTTTTCATATTGCTACCTTATGAAAATTATTTTTGTAGGTAATAAAAGAAAAAAAAGGTCTTGAAATCTATATGACACCAGAACAACTTCCCTGGAACAAAGTATACAGGCAAATATAAAATTGCAGAAAAAGGAATGTCAATACAACGAAGATATAACTCAATCGTACAACGTCCATAAAAACGACAATAAAAGACAGGGCAAGAAAACAGAACAAAAGCATTCAAAATAAGACTCTTATTAACATATAGGCAAATAATGAAAGAAATATCTCCTTCAAAAAAATAAAATAGAGAAAAAGTCTGAGAAAAAATACATCAAAACGTAATGAAACAAACACACCTCAGTTTCAAAAAATCTTGGCACAAAGATGCAGAAAAAAACCAGTTCAAATATTTGAAAAAAAAAAAAAACGAAGAAAACAGAGAACAAATAGCAAAAATAGGAGGTAAAAAGAGAATTAATAGGGTTTCTTTGACGAGGCGAAGAATTATATATTCCGGAAAGGGAGGGGATTCGCACAGCGAACTCCGTCATGGCGGAGGATAGAAGGAGAGGGAGAGAGGGAGGGAGAAAGAGGCCACACAAGTGATGTATAATGGAGCATTAGGTAAGGCCTCTCCGTATAGCGAAGAGTTTCGTGGCCTTCCTCTGATACCAACACTATGACATGGAGTACTTCACATTCAAGCTTGCAAGATCTGTTTTTGTACATTCTTTCGGTTCTTCATTTGCATTTAAGGCTTTTTAGTGACAAGCGTAACTCACAGTGTACAGAAATTGAGAAGTTAAGAGGTCACTGAGGAAATTACACAGGTATCTGATGTAAAGTGGCCAGCACATTCTTTGTGTGTGCATGTGTGTATGTATATGTATATATATATAAATATATATACACACAAATATATATATATATATATATATATATATATATATACACACAATATATATATACATAATATAATATATATATATATATATATATATATATATATATATATATATATATATATATATATAAACACATTACATAAACCACCCCATTAAGCCCCAGTCTTTTAATAAATGAATACAACCTTTAACTGAGTAGTCTAGATCAGATCACAAAAAGACAATTGAGGTGGTTATAAAACTTTAAACGATTATTGTGTATGACCACACTCCTCAAGGGTATATATATATATATATATATATATATATATATATATATATATATATATATATATATATATATATATATATATATATATATATATATCCAAACATATATACGCATAGTTTCAAGAAAAATGCAAGAGGTAAGCATCCTTATCACTTATTACAGATTTGCTGAGACCGGGAGGTTCTAGCGTCATCCGTTCTAAATGGGAAAAAGACGAATGGTGACATACAGATACATATGTATGTATGTATGTATGTATGTATGTATGTATGTATGTATGTATGTATGTATGTATGTATGTATGTAGGTATGCGTACAAAATAAGGCTCAAACTCAAATTTGAATTCTACAATCATGTGAGCCAACAGTTAAAACAGTACCTAATGGAAACACAACAGAGAACCGGCCTGTCCCACTCCCCCCCAAAAAAAGTAAAATAACCAAAATCGGATGACTATGCATAGCGAAAAGAGGGCAACAAAATTCGTAAAATCATCCAGAAAATATAAATGAAAAGTAGTCGTACAAAACTATGCAACGGGAAAAATAATATTCACGGAAATCTATTATTACATATCATACTGGCCTAAAGTTGCATAAATAAGTATAAAAAAAGTCAAAATTACCCAAATGGAAACACCTTAAAATCATGTCAATTTGAGAAATATCTCTGCAATGATCTTAAACAGTCAAATCTCTATAAACACTGTTGGTCACAAGAATTTCCCCGTCCATAAGATAAAATCTCCTACAGATAGGCATAATTCTAGAATACATAGTCAATAACTTAATTTTGCTTAGGTCTCTATTTATCTTAACCTGTTATAATACATGAAGCAGAGGATTTCAACATTGGGATAGAAGATATGGATATGAGAGAGAGAGAGAGAGAGAGAGAGAGAGAGAGAGAGAGAGAGAGAGAGAGAGAGAGAGAGAGAGAGAGAGATTCAATCTACATTACTTCAGCTCTCTGATGGCAGTACTTGCATTTGCAACCAGCAAATTTGGGCAACAAAGATACCTTTCGAGAAATATCGCAGAGGACGGGGGATGGTGTTTCAGAGAGAACAGCAAAAGATAAGAGAACGGGGTAAATGCTTGTGCTGGAAAAGAGAACAAGATTTCAAGTAGATTCTAACAAAAACGTAATAAGTAAAAATTCTGATCGACAGCGAAAATATTCCAATATGGATCTCTAATGCAAATTTAACCAATTTCATGTTTCCTATGTGTGTCGTTGTGGGTAACAATGATGCATAAATACTCCAGAAAAAATTATAATAAACAAAGTAAATTACAGCGATGACTGGGATGCTATCTCGGGGATGGATGGTAAGGGGAGGACATGAGGGAAGGGGTATGAAAAGTTTGACAACGCCAACTGACAGATTGATTTATTGGAAAATAAAAGTGAATGAAATCGTCACATTATTCAGCGCGGGAGAAACTTCAGAGTAAAAAAGTCGAAAATACGATACTTTTATCAAATGCCAAATACCATTACCCTCACACACATAACAGCGTTAACGCAACATGTTTATACTAATACAATGTGTGCTGCGAACCGACCAACATTATTCATCTAAATCCTAATGCACTACGTACTTTCGCAAGCTGATTAAAACATTTGGACGAATCCTCCGAACAAAGAGATCTACTATTCAGAGTACACACAGCAAAGCATTGTAGCGGCAGGAACACGTTGGAGCCCCAACAGATTATAGGAAAAATACGCTTTCTGGAAACAAAGTTAATTTATAAACGTTAATGAAGATAAGGTGGTAGTCTTGACAAATTTCATTAATGAATAGCGTCACCATATCGAAAGGCTGGCGTGAACGTCGAGGGAGTAATAACAATTGCAACAAACACATTATGCGGGAAGAGTTAGGGTACAGCACAAACGCAGGAGGAGGAGGAGGAGGAGGAGGAGGAGGAAGAGGAGGAGGAGGAGGAGGAGGAGGGAGGAGGAGGAGGAGGAGGAGGAGGAGGAGGAGGAGGAGGAGAAGAAGCCCGATTGTGCGAGGGGTTCAACAGCTTTAGCAGGCTTCCCTCTAACCAGCCAAGCCAAATAGAAAGCTGTCATGGGGTTTATGCGAATCTTTAGAAGTCTGGAAATAATAAAAGAAGTCCTAAGCAACAGGATAGTAAAGGCCGCTCCGCTGAAGATTATTCTCCCTGCACCTTCTTCAGTCCATACTCAACTTACAGCCTTACAAAGGAATAAACACGAGAGAACGAAATAAGAATATCAATACCCTCATCGGACACCTGTTGTCGTTACAAAGACTCAGCGTTATCGGGGGAATCTGTGTACCTTTGCCTGCTGCATACCTCTTGCAAGTTTTCCGGATTCTCAAGCAAATTTGTGAAAAATTCGAAAGTTATTGGGAAATTCACTTTCTTTTTCGTAAATCTTAGGGGCATCTCAAAAATACGGAACTAAAAGACTACTATTAATGGAACATCCAGTTTCTGAACTGAATTCAAGAGCGCTTTGAGACTGTTAAGAGTCATCACGCTTTTACTCGATTCTGAGATTAAAATAAGGACAATATTCTCCAGTTCTCGATTAGGTATCCAGAAGGTTCGAAAATAATAAGATACTCAACACTTACTGGGAATTCTAAGAGGTTCAGGCACAGTTCACAGCTATTAAAAAACCTTTCAGGAAACATTCGCATTTTCCGATTAAAGAATTAAAAACCAAAAATGTCAGCAGTATGTTTTATATATATATATATATATATATATATATATATATATATATATATATATATATATATATATATATATATATAAATATATATATAAAATTTATATACATATATATATATATATCTATACATATATGTATCTATACACACACACATATATATATATATATATTTATATATATATATATAAATATATATATATATATAGCATATATATATATATATATATATATATATATATATATATATATATATATATATATACATACACACATATATATACACACACACACACAATACAAAAGTAATCTGCCACCATATTTCTAGATTTAAAAGGGGTAAGATACAAAGATGTCACACTTTTCCTTTCTACATTTCAACAAAAACAAAAAGCTCGAAATTCAGGATGAATTGCCACATTTTTTCAATCATCAAGTTAAAACACTCCAAGGTGCGAATCTCAACTTTTTCATTATTTACATCAATTTTTATACTGCAATATAAAAAATATGCTGGAAAAACATGCGTTCTCTCTAGCAAAAATATCCTTACTCAAAGAAAATCATCAACCTCTTTTTTTTTAACATTTTTAAAAAAAAAAAAATAGCAAAAAATGTTAAATTTCATAAAGAGCAACTTAAACAGTCGCGAAATGGATACTTCAACTAGCTTAATAATGCAACAACCATGACATATAAATTTCATGGTAGTCATTGTTAACTGGTCTAAAAGATGCACAAGTGAATATGCTGGAAAAAAAATACAGGCAGAAATGAAGGTGCAAGATGATCAAAATGCATGGATGCTTCAATGGCATTCCATTACACACGAAACAGATCTGCGTTCCAATACAGAAAACAATTTTAGCACAGATCAAACTATATACTGGAAAGTGAGCGTTTACTTGGACGCTATGAAAAATATGACCTGCATAATCATCATTCAAATAGTTAAAAATAAAAACGTATCAAAATACTGAGCGAAATTAACGAAGGATTATGACATTTATAAGACGCTATTTTTACTAAAAACACGGAAGTCCCTAACTCTCTCTCTTGACATCAACTAATAAAATTTGCCTCCCAAGACGTGCCAAAACCAAGAAGACAGACGGCGTACAATAAAAATCATCTATATTTTTCTTGCTTATTTATGGGAGCCCTCCAAAAAGTCCTCATTCGGTCCATGAAAACAATATAGGTCATAAAGAAATTTAAATGGTGTTTAAAACAAGACAGCATAAAAATCAACAAAGCAAAATGAAAAAAAAAGACCAATATCGGTAACCAATCAACATACCAAAGGCAAAAACATTTTCTTTTTCTCTTCCTCCCTCACACACTGCAACAATACATGCTTAGTCCGAACCAATCAGTAAATCCCACAAAAACAATAGAGATACGCATATGCTTTACGGATCGTTCATCCGAATAGCTTGGCTATTAATTCCACAAAGCAGTAATAAAGCCATTTTTTGACAGAGAGAGAGAGAGAGAGAGAGAGAGAGAGAGAGAGAGAGAGAGAGAGAGAGAGAGAGAGAGGGGGAGACTGACCTACGAACTTTTCATAACATAAAAATTGTTATTCTAATCTAAGCACCTCAGAATCATATATATATATATATATATATATATATATATATATATATATATATATATATATATATATATATATATATATATATATAATATAATATGTATGTATGTATGTATATATGTGTGCGTGTGTAAAACTTTACGCAATTTGAAGTAATGAAAAAATAACGTTCGTTAGTATTCATCAGTGACAATTTGTGTTCGAACGACTGCTTGCAAATAAGCTCCAGAGCATACACCAAGTAACTTTAAGAGGCATAGGTTTTATTAGCTATCGGTGAAAATCTCCCCTCTTCAGTAACTACATACATACATACAAATGTGCACACATACATTTCTTATATATATATATATATATATATATATATATATATATATATATATATATATACATATATATATATATATATATATATTTTATATATATATATATATATATATATATATATATATATATATATATATATATATATATATATATATATATATATATATATATATATAGCCAAGGATAATAAAAGGAACTTGAAACTCATCAAACATCAGTTCTCTAAAGATGTTAAATAATGTTGTGTATAAAGAAAATTAAAACTGACGACTTTGCAATGTCTTTTGCTTACCTTAAATGTACAAATTTTGAGCAAGTACAAAATTGGTACACCATACCAATCACACACTTGCTTAAAAACAATGTAAATACAAAGGTAAATAATAAATTCACGTAAATAATAACAACGACGTAAGTAATAAATTCACAAAGCTACATCAACATAATAATAACAGCCGCACCAAAACCTGGCCGAGCTTCACCTGCCTCTACCCTAAAAGTAATGGCGGTGGACTTCAAAACGGAGATCTAGAGTTCGGTTATAGGACAGGACAGGACAGGTCTGTGTCATTTCGAACAATGCTAAAATGCTTCTGTTGACTTAAGCAATGAACTGAGTATCTGGTTGTTAGCAGACTTGTACGTCGCACAGAGGGAGAGGGCAGAGAAGAACCAATGAATATCAGACGTAAGTGATCGGTACTCCGTAAAAACATATATTTCACATAAAAATGGGAGGCCGTCAATCTGGCAATGTTAAACCCACCGGAATAAAACCGTTCTTTCGTTAGTCTGTCTCTCCTTCTCGCCGTAAAATATAATGACTTCCTATAAAAAAAAAACACCCAAGTCATGGAATTACTCGAGACTCGATCCTTCCTTCAACAAATTTAAGTCCAATTCATTCATTAATCATACCATCTTGGAAAAATGGCAGCGATGTAAATACATTCGAGTACAGGAGAGGAAAATGTAATTCGACCTATCCCAAGACGAAACACACAACACACACATACGCACACACACCACGTGATGAAACCTGATAGAATAATTCAGCCATTTTGATGCATGGAGTTGAACGAAAGAAGAGAGGAAAAAAATCTCAAGAAAACCCGAAAAGCCCAAAAGTCTGAGGGGAAAAACTTCGATGCATCTTTTCACTCAAGGCTGATACTGGACGAGATCGTTAGGCTCTTCCTTTTAAGGCAAAAAGTTTTTCTGTTTAACTTGAAAACGGTGAACTTTCAAGAAAAATAACACTGATAGAAAAGCGAACGGAAAAGATATAAAAAACGAGGGAGGGAGACCCCCGGAACGGTACTATTAGTAAGTACATCTGCCGAGACAACGATGTCTACACCATAATCTCTCCCTTCAGCACAACTTATTAAAAAATATCATTCCTATCGAAGTGCAGGTAATGAATATCATTAATTTATAAAAATCACATCACAATTTAAGAAAAAATAAAGGAAAAGTAGAAAATTGAGGGATACGTCCATTTTTAATCAAGCCTTGAGGACACAGAGACAAAATAAGCCCATCAGAACATGTGTAAATTCATGTTTTCCAAAATGCCGAACGAAATTACACATTTCTGGGGATACGCAATGGCCAATTTTCAATCTCGAAAACTTTGGCTGCTTCTCCGGTGCGGTCTTTCCAAAACCCAAAGAGAACTGATGGACCCTCGAGGATAAGAGAGTATCACCAAAGTTCATCTCAAGCCTGGACAATGGAAAACCATTACTACACTGCTTCGTACTATTACAAATAAATAAACTTATTATAACAACCTATACTACAATAGTTGTATGTCTGTACGTTCGTTCAACTCCTCTTTAAGTACAAGCCTAAAATACATAGATTAAATATCGTTGGAATGATCACAAAGTGGTCATAATAATGTATCTTCGTTCTTCGTTCCCCATGAGTCAAAAATGCATGAAAAAATTACAATCCTCGCTTTAGCTAGAATGAATGATGAAATTTAGGCTGAGCAGCCGAGCATCTGAGCACTTTGTCATTCAACGTTGCATTTTAGCTGAGGTGAAAATTGTAATGTTTTTTCTGTACATTTCCCACGGCGTATATTTAAGGTTCTCACCATCAATATTATTCACACGTAATAATAATAATAATAATAATAATAATAATAATAATAATAATAATAATAATAATAATAATAATAATAACTCTACAACATACATCATATACTGTAGATAAAACAAACCTTTTTCCAACCTAACTGCTGCCCAAAATATCATGAGAAACGTGTTACATTACCAAGATTGTTAATGCCAATGTTTAGTGGTATGCAACCAGCAAACAAGAGAATAAACATAATAATATGGTGGCACTTCTGGTTAATGGAGACTTACTGATAGAAATGCATGACATGGTTAAAAAAGAACACACACACACACACACACACACACAGGCAGTATTCTGGTAACCATAGGGTAGCCTACTACCTGACTACTGCTGGAAAATATCAAAATTTAAAACTTGATTCTCCACCCGCCATACAAAAATACTCAGCCATCACACAAAAAGCCTTCAACCACACTCCTTTACCCAACGTTAAGCGGAATAAAGTCTCCGTTATATTTTAGATCTCTCTCCTCTCCCTCTCTCCCATTCAGAACGATTCACAGTCTCCAGAAAACTTTCCATGTGAAACATTATGATAAAAAATATATAAAAAGAGAAAAATCGAAAAACTTGGGGAATCCATTCAGAGCAAATCCGGCAAAAGTCGAAATCTCTAGTTTCTTGCTAGCGGAATCTCCGGGCGGAAAAGCCTTATTCTTTCCATCCTGTTAGCCCTTTTTCCCTATAAATATGGCCAAATTTCGACTAATCTTCAACTTTTCCCGAGAACACGACAGTGATGGTGGAAGCGGTAGAGGTGGCGTCGGCATCGGCGTCGGAAAGTCTCCTCGTAAATTATCTCCTTTTTTGCCCTTCCTTCCTTCTCTCCTTCCTATCTTTCTTTTTATTTTATCATTTACGATAATGAGCACAAACATCCTACCTATACTAACAATAAATTGGAGAGGTTATTGTTTTACATACGGCGTTCGCTTTTAGGTATTGCACTTTAGTGTTTGCTAATAAGCTATTACTGCTTTTACTAGCGTTTCAAATATCCTTATTAATGCGACTAGTTTCTATCATCTCAGCCTGAATGACATTAGAATAATTGCAGTAAACTATTATAAAATTTACTCTGAACGCTCTAAACAATCATTCCACCGCCCTAAAGATACAAACTGAAAGTAGTAGAACTGCTTCAGTTGGAAAATAAATCTATCTAGTTTGGAAGGAGGAAATAGAGAGATTTTGCAATGAACTATAACACCAGTGAAAGTTCTGCTAACTTTCTTCATTAAGATCTCAGGATGAATTTACTGAGCATTACCTCGGAAACTCTTTCGGAGCCATTTCGCCAACGTCGGGCTATTATTCGGCCGGTTCCAGCTGCCTCAAGATAGAATCTTCTTATGCACATACGATGTTTCCAGTGTTACAACTAAGAAAAAACGATACACAGAACTTATGTTATAAGAAAGAACCACCAATACACCTATAAATGAACCAATCAACCAACACCACAACTAGTGCAAAAAAAAAAAAAAAAAAAATTATTCAAGACTAATCTGTTCAAACACACTAGATTCGCAATAAATCTAGGTCATATAAATTAAAAAAAAAAATACACTTAATATATTCCTTGTATATATCGTCGAAGGAAATACGATGAAAAGGACATCCATGATAATAGCATATGTAAAACAGTTCCTTTTGTAAAACACACAAAGAAGTGCGATGCAAGAAACACCACTTATATTAATTGAGAAATCAGACATTACAGATTCCATAGCGCTTATGTACAACCTCCTCCTCTATCATTAAGCGGTAAGTCCGCCGCCGAGACTCCCCTTGTCTTCTCAGGCCTAAACTTTGGTGCCTTAATTTGAGAGAGAGAGAGAGAGAGAGAGAGAGAGAGAGAGAGAGAGAGAGAGAGAGAGAGAGAGAGAGCTTTCCAGTCTCCTACTCAATCCCCCTAAAGATCCTGAATAATGAGATTATAATTTTCATAATTTCCCAATTTTCGCAATTATCAAACCCCCAAAATATAATTTCGGAAGTTCATTAATTTCTCGATTATAAGGAATTCCAATTAGAGGGACACTACATTCCAAGGCGTTTTTCACGTCTTCTTGGGGTCTCGTATTTCTTTTGACAGGCACTGGCGTCGCCGGCTGAATGAGCTCTCCACAGACGAATTGTTAATATTGATAAGATTATTTGTAAGCTATAGTAATCGCCGACAAATTTAACAACAATGAAACGCAGAGAAACGGAGGTGGGCAAACGAAAAGAAACGTGTAACTGGGAAACAGAAAACGATAAAAAGCTCAAAGTACGAGAAAAATAAAAGGGCGAAACAGAGCAAGCGAGTTTCAATCATACCCAGAGAGCGATATTTGCATAAGTCCCAAGAATATGGACGAAACATCTAGGAGAGAAATTCCACTTTATTGCGTTCGTATATTTTCCCTAATCCTCTTTTTACTTCTATTTGCGACAACCTTGCTTTCACTGGCCATGATGGATCTGAATGCTTTTTGTATCGTCGCTGACTAAAAAGTTCTCTTTATCCTTTCATCCTCCAAGTGGGTGTTGTGACGATGAAACTCCTCCTTTCCTTCCTTTTGACTTTTTAGCTCATTCCTCTTGCCTCCGCTTCTCATTTCATCTTCTTGTAATCTCTTTTTCCATGAAACGATTCCCTCTCTCTCTTTCACCTTTTATGGCGACAGGACATCATAACGATAATACCTGTCCCAACCATATATTCCTTATTCAACACGTATCTCTATATTAAGACATTCCTGCTCAAAAATAGTATCCCAAGAATTTATATGGGTTCTCTCTCTCTCTCTCTCTCTCTCTCTCTCTCTCTCTCTCTCTCTCTCTCTCTCTCTCTCTCTCCAAGCACACTGCAGCATATGCATGAAGATCTGAATGAGAATACAAGAATAATAAAAAAATATAGGCTTTTTAATCCCAAAAACAAAACCAGATTCTTTGCTTCATTAACTGAGTAGTTGTTCGAGACCAGACAACTGGATCTATCATAATTTGATTTTATGCACCGTACACACAAGCTCACATACACGCACACATGTGTGTGTGTGGGTGTGTGTGTAGCAAGCCAAGACCATACAACACTTGACGAGAGAGAGAGAGAGAGAGAGAGAGAGAGAGAGAGAGAGAGAGAGTTCTCTTTGGAAATGTGGTGTGCGCGTGTGTGCGTGCGAGGCAGACAGCATCCTAATCCTCTCAAAGAGGAAAAAGGGAGATACAAGTCTTTCATCTCTACAGTATATTGCAGGAGACTGAAAAGCTTCTTAGGCAATCACAGGACATTAAAATTAGTCGGTTTTGTATTTCTGCGGCGTCGGCCGAATACGAAATAAGATTTCACTAAGATGAGAAAGAAGCTGGGTGAGGGAAAGAACTGGGGAATGGGGAAATGAGAGGCGAGGAGTTAGAGATGTCTGAAGGGTAGCAGTAATAGTATTGGTGGAAGGAAGTAAAGTCGATCTCAAAGGAAGAGACACATTTTATTAGGAATCATAAGTGACACGAGCCATGTAAATTTCCAAAAAGAGAGGAGATCGCGGTCAAAAGAACCTGGTATAAAAGATGTAGAAAAGGTGATGAGACGTCCTGATAAATGACGCGATATCAATAACATTATGAGGTTTGCACATCATATGAAAAATTAAAACTCACTACAATGTTATGGCAGTAGTTTTTTTATCATGGTCTTTCCCTTCTTTTGCTCTAAATTAATTTAAGGTGAAAATCAATACTCATACAAATTCGAAGATATGATCGTACAATTACATGTAATATTAATGTTATTAGTAGAGGTACAGGATTTTTTTTTAAATTTAGGCGGCTAACGGTACATCTCTGCAACGAATATCCTTGAAACTCCTGTCTTGCTTCTGACTGGCCATATTCGTTTGAAACTCCTGTCTTGCTTCTGACTGGCCATATTCGTTTGAAACTCCTGTCTTGCTTCTGACTGGCCATATTCGTTTGAAACTCCTGTCTTGCTTCTGACTGGCCATATTCGTTTGAAACTCCTGTCTTGCTTCTGACTGGCCATATTCGTTTGAAACTCCTGTCTTGCTTCTGACTGGCCAGTGTACAGTAGAAGTACAAAGTAAATACATCTCTATATATTTTTAAATGCCGTAGTACCATGGCCATTCCAGCAGCATTAGCTTGGATAATTTCAACGGTTGCAACAATCCATGAGTGAATAAGCTGAAAATACAGGCGCATAAACATTTCAGTGACAAGTCTCCACCTAGCAAATAACGGAGCATCTTCAATGATACCGGCTGCTCCAAAACTGTGGTACAGTAATAATATATCAACCAGATCTCGAAGTGAAATTTCTTCGCTTCCGTATGGCAGGAAGCAAATCTTGGTAAAGAAAATAATAATAATAATAATAAATAATAATAATAATAATAATAATAATAATAATAATAATAATAATAATAATCAGCTAATATATGTATTTTAATTTAGTCGCAACAAAATACAGAGGCGCATAAAGAAGAAAAAGTTTAATCTGCTTCCAGTAATAGTCATGAAATTCCCAATCGGTTGGCGATGATTCACTAGCTCATGACCAACGCACGTCACTGCCTGCAATAAAACCGTGCATTCGCTAGTCATAGCCCTAAAGATGGATGTGCGAGATGAATCAATTAAAACGAGAGCGAAACTAACCCCTGCCAAATACATAAAACTTGACAGCTTTCCCTGCCACTCAGGTTAGATGCTATCTGGCTCAAAGTATGGCTCTACCCGCTAATGAAAACTAGCGGCCCCCCGCTGTCCCTCTCTCTCTCTCTTTACTGAAGTGATTTTAAAAGGAAATGACTTTTCCACGTGAATATTTGTTCTTTCTCTTTGTTTACAGTTTAGCAGAAACAAAAATAAAAAAAATCTGCATTAAAATGCAGTGAATAAACAATCTTGCAAAGAGAATATTTACTCAAACAAAAAACCCATAAAAAATGAAAATATCAACAAAACTAAAACCATCACCAAATGAAAATAAGTACAAAAATCACGTAAGAAAACTGGAATATACATAACATGAAATTCGATATATATATATATATATATATATATATATATATATATATATATATATATATATATATATATATATATATATATATATATACACACACAAATTTTTGGCTCTTACAGTTAATAGATTTAATAGATTCAGTAGCCGTTATAAAGTTACTTGCTTTAATAATCCAACCATCTCCTCTCTCTCTCTCTCTCTCTCTCTCTCTCTCTCTCTCTCTCTCTCTCTCTCTCTCTCTCTCTCTCTCTCAAGACCATCACTTTCAACAACATAACTCTCAACCTTGTCAAGCTTCAGCAGGGTGAATTTTATTTACTAGAATCTAGAGAAAAATTATCACACATGAGTCATGAAAATAGGTTTAATTCCACCACAATAGCTCCCCGCAAATAAGATCCCACCCGAGGGGTAATAACACCATCCCCCCAGCCTTCCCTAGCCCCATAAACTCCCTAAAAACCCCTTCACCACAACTCTCCCTTGACAGAGATGCCAACCCAAACAAGTGACACGAAGGGCGAGAAGCCTAGTAAAGTCATCCTCGGGAATACATGATCTGCACCCAACCGACCTACCACCAAAGCCAACACCTACCGTAACCAATCACAGAATCATTAACTGTTTGTACCGAAGGTTGACAACCCGGGTACTTTTCATGAACAGATGCTTTTTCCGCGAAAGTTTCTTTGAATGTGTAATATAATTTGACTGGATATATATAAAAAAATAATAATCTATATATATAAAAATGGATGCATGTGTGTGTGTGTTCCGGCATAATTCTGAAACACATTGATCAATTTCAACCAAACTAGGTATACATATGACTTACTATCTAGAAATGAATACTGTGGTGGTAAGAACTTTGGTGCCCTATGGTGCGAGTGATGTCTTACCCCATCCCTCCCACCATAGGGCACCAAAGGTGGTGGGGGTGGGAAGGTCATCCCTAAAACGGGGCTGGTTCTGCCCACAGACTTAGTAACTATATAAACTCTACGAATTTATTATACCTCATTTTGGTATACAAATGACTTACTATCTGGAAAAGAATATTGTGGAGGTAAGACATCACTGGCACCATAGGGGTTGGGGTGGGAAGGGGGTGACGGAAAAATAACCGAAAACGACATATATTAGTGTCTAATCCATAGTTTTCGAGGTCGCTGAGATGAAAAGTGACACTCCCGATGCCCTTTAATTAAGGTCCAAGTTCAGCCCAGATAGGAAGGGGGGTGAGAAGGGGTGAGAAATAAAATGTCAAAAATGTTGGGCAATGTAATTGAAGGAACTATCTTAACGAGAGAGAGAGAGAGAGAGAGAGAGAGAGAGAGAGAGAGAGAGAGAGAGAGAGAGAGAGAGAGAGAGAGTTTATCAGCTGTCATTCATTTTTCCCGGGCAGCGCCGGGTTGGTCAGCTAGTAATAATAATTAAATGAGTAGCAACAGTGGAAAATCAAACTGCAATATTATCTCTCAAGGACCCAGGGTATACCACTCTCCTTCACTTTCATGTCAAATACTCATAAAAGACAGCTAGGGAATGGGGAAAACCTGTCCTTTCCGTTCTTTTAATTATATGAGAGAGAGAGAGAGAGAGAGAGAGAGAGAGAGAGAGAGAGAGAGAGAGAGAGAGAGAGAGAGAGAGAGAGAGATTTCTTCGTTAGTAATCCAAGAGATTCGTCTTGCCCTTCATTATTTTTTCAAACACACCCTTCATAATTTCCGGGGACATATTAACACGCCCACCCTGTCTTCATTCTCCAAATCCAACTTCACACGAATTCCTCGCAGGGTCCACCACCTCCATATCCCCCCCCCTTAAAAAACCGTAAAAATCTCCTTTCTTTTTCCCTTTTTACTTTTTTCGTTCATTTTCATTATAGCCCGAGGGACGGAAGGCACTCCCAGAAAATGAATAAAATATGACAGCCGGGAGAGCACGATGATAGTGCCATCTTGTATTAACATCTAAGTAAATGGGGTTTTCTTATTCCCCTCTCTCCCTCCACACACTAACCCTATCCATCCCCAAAATCTCTCTTAACAACTAATACGAATTCACTTACATAGATGTTACAATACTGACGATGTTACCACATCCATTAATTTACCTATGAACACTGGAGGAACACAGCCCTCTGATAACATGTAAAAGCATGACTACTTAAACTATGGACATCACAAAGCGAACGGAATGCGTTAGCAATCGACCGCGATGAATAATATATGCGTCCGGAATGAAGCTTGGAATATCAAGCATGTAACCTTGATTATGTCTAATGAAATCTGATTAGTCATTGCTCGTATCATCGTCTATGGGTGCAAAATTCTTGAATTGGCTTTAGACGAAAATGATGTAGAAAAGACTGAATTGTGAAACAGATTTATACTATTAAAAATCCATTCAACTTTTGGTTATTAACAATCCATTGAAAGATTCGTATTGAAGTTATCTCATTCATCTGGCAAACGCAGAAGCCAAGAACTGGGACAAAAGCGCAATCTTTTCGCTTGCATACAGCACAATTCTCATCTTTCCCCAGTCTAAATATAGTTGAACTTTCTTCTTTTTAAAGGACAATTTTGTCATACCTCTCTCTCTCTCTGAATATGTATAAAACAAGTGATCATATAAATGAAAAATAAATGTACATGCAACAACACTTATTATTTCAAGTGACGTGGAAATAATCTGAACATCCACTCCAGAAACTTACGAAGTACAGCTTACAGGTATCCTACAAAGTTTGACGGTAATCCTCTAAAAGTCATTAAGTATCCTGAAAAAAAAACAACGCTTAAATGTTTACTTACAACACAGGCCCTGTACAGTGTGTGCGAAATCAAAATAGCTTGAAAATAGAAACTCTACACAATGGCAACACGATATACTTTGACACAAGTAATGTATGAATCAAAGTTCTCCCAAAAACCTTCTTGGAGGAAAACTAATTCGTATCGCTTTTACTTTCGTGTTATCTCAAAGACCAACGCCATCATCAAAGGCAGAGTGAAGGAGGAAAGTTTAAATATAAATACATGCTTGGCAACTGATAACCATTATTTCATAAACAAAACACGAACAAAGATGAAAAGAAAAAATAAACACAAGACAAACGACTGCGCCACAGTATACAAGGCAGGGCTACACAGCGGCCATTTCCTGGCCTTCTCCTCACTCAGTGCATTTGTAATAAATTCTCCTTTTCAGACCACCACAAACGTTTCTTCTCTTAAACGCGGCAAATTAAACCCTGAGTTGTTACTCAAGTGAGTGTTCGCTTCTTTTGAGAGAGGGGAGAAAAGAAAAAAAAAAGTCTTGTGCAATTGTGAAAAGAATAAAGAAAAAAGAGCCCACGCTCCTGCGCTGGATTTTATTCAGTGCAGATCGGTCCATTTTCATTCTCTCCTATCTTTTATCCATTACCTTGTAATGGAATAAACGCGTGGCCCATGCAAAATGGTCTTCAAGTACATGAGACCAATAAATTATATATAAATATATATATATATATATATATATATATATATATATATATATATATATATATATATATATATGTATAATACACACACATATATGTGTGTATACATATATATAATCATAAGCTTCTTTCCTCTTCAGATGGGGTGGTGGAGGAGTTTTAAAGCCTCATGCTTCTCAGCAAGTCTCTAGGGATGAGGTTGTCAGGCCCACGTCCTTTTCTTGACCCAAGCTGACGCTTGTATCCATCCAAGGCTGGTTTGAGAGAGAGAGAGAGAGAGAGAGAGAGAGAGAGAGAGAGAGAGAGAGAGAGAGAGAGAGGAGGGGGTTCCACTAGATTAAGGGTTTTGTTCGTGTTGCTGAAAATAGAAAAAAAGGTACCTTGAGTGGGTATCCACCATTAGTCGTACACAATTGCACACAATTCATCCCTTAAAAATGGAGCAATGACAACAGAAACTCACTATATGGTAACTAGAAGTTAAAGCAAACACTTCAGTCTAAGAAAACGCTAAACAGAATCAGGACAGTGAGAGATGAAATAACATCGCGATATTAGTCAAGGTTATTTAAACCAAGAGACGACAGCTACGCTAGGATGGAATACGACAAGGCAGAGAGAGAGAGAGAGAGAGAGAGAGAGAGAGAGAGAGAGAGAGAGAGAATGTTAAGGTCACCAGTCTTAGTTGTATACATGTAATAGGATCTGAGCAACGAGCATTCTGCTGTACATAAGGGCACTTGAAAACTCATGTGAAGCAACACCGTATCTGTAACGATTCAATTTGAACCTCATTAGGCGATTCATTTCTTTCATCATGAACAGCTAAACAGCTGTTTATACGAGACTGCGTTGAATGTTAAGAAAAAAAAAAAAACTACACGAACTGTGTCAAATGAAACATACACTGAAAAATATGCACTAAAATATACCTAATGTAACACGGACATCTAAGAAATTTCACCTCACATTAAATAAACAAACATCACCACATAAACTACAGGCGATCTGGGCCTGCCTATGCAGCTTGGAAAGGAAGCAAGTGTTACCCTACCTTCAACTAAAACGTAAAGGTTACGTCCAAAGTTCCTAAAGTTTCCATTTCACCTAAAATACAATATACCGAATCTCTACAAGCTCATATTCACATATGAAGAACGAAAACAAAGTCATCCAATTAATCGACCTTCTTAGTTCATCATCACCCGGATGCCTTTTGAATCCGACGGACACGCCTGACAGAGATACAGTTCCCTCCGCCTTCCTCGACGCCCTTTGTCCTGGATTCTCTACTCTTTCCTCCTCCTCTTCCTCATCCACCTCTCCGCAAACAAACACCATTGAAAGCGGCTGAACCCCGTTGCCCCGGAGTTAATAACGTTGGTGGCGTGTGTGAAACAGACGGGCAAAGTGAGCATTCTGATGTCCCTTTGTCCCCTTGCCTACGTAAGGGAAAGAGGGGACTGGGAGAGACAGGTTTAAAAAGAACAGGTAAAAATACAGAACTTCTCCAAACCAAAATTAACAAAGATGACGTAAGATGTCCGTGTCGTTCGCAAGTAAATGCCGACTAATTTTGTTTTATTTAACTAAGAAACTAAAAACAGGAGTATGATTCAGTAGGGTTTTTTTTTCATGTACACATACTGCACAAAGGTAAAGTAAGAAATTAATATCGTCATCTTAATTTTTATCTAGTGAAAAGATTACATATCACAGTTTTAACATTACAGGTCAAGAAGACAACTGAACCATCTAGAGGACATAGACACATGGGAAATGAATGCTCACTGATACATGATAAATAAAGCCATGGGAAGACCTTTAGTATAGCTTATAAGGTCCTACAATGTATTGTCGAAATGGAGGAGCACAACTTAAACTGCTTGGAATCATTCCTATAAGAATACATTCTCAACTATTAACCAAACAGAGCTGTAAGGAATACCCACAAAATTTTCAGGCATCAAAGAAAACTCTTGATAAAAACAGTGCAATTATAAAGACATGAGTCGAGGAAGGCGTAGTAGAACGAGATGCACATTGCAAATAAAGAGCATAATGTGAGTCTGATTTTAGGAGGGTGAGGGTGGGCACATTGTTGAATTGGCGGCAGACAAGACCATGGTGGCACTTTTATAGTCGACGCGTGTTCAGTCAACCGGGTTAATTTTTTTTTTTTTTATGCTCTATCCTGACCCTCGTTCTAACCGTTAGCTTTCCCGTTAAGAAACTGGAGTTTTCGTCTCAAATCTCCACGGCCTATCTAAACCATCCAGAACGGAGAGGCTACAAATGATTTCCGCTAGCCTGAGCAAAACCTGGAACATTTTATTTATGACATTTAAACTTCGACAATAAAAAAAAAAAAAAAAGACTACTAATTCTGAATAATGGTGCTTTACTATACCACAAAGATCGACTTACTCTGCGAAGTTACCTACGTCAAAGTGGGCTTTGAAGAGTTGAAATAAAAACGGATAAAAAATATAAAGGGTTATCGTTCTTCAAATGTTGACACTTTCTCTGAAAAAAAAAAAAGTCACAAAAGCTCAATGGTTCAGTCTAGCATACAACACTACCAGTGCACAACACTATGGTATCATACTCATAATAATAATCTCTTGACTTGTACAATCCCAGCTATTGTATAGCAGTTTTTAAAAATAAATATAGGTTTAAAATCGTACATATCTGCAAAGAAGCTCATCATTATTCTTTGCGTGGGTGAGTACTTATGAATAATTCACGAATGATCTACTTATAATCGAGTCTACGCACGAGTAATATTTAAACATCAAAAAGCAAATGTTCTTATAATTCTATGAACACATACGCAAAAGCACCTTACACATACATTTAAAAAGTATATACATACATACATACATACATACATACATACATACATACATGTATATATATATACACATACACAAACATGCGCGTATATGTTATGTAACGTAAATAGTATGTGATAAAAGATACATTGATTACTAACATCAGACCTATACAGATGCCATTTTGAGAGAGATTTTACTTCATACACAACTCATTATCTACCCATCCTCCTTTGTAGCTACCCCACTCATCGACAATATTCACCACACGGGTCTCACGTAGCTACACATCCACGCCCCATCCATACTCATCCAAAGACCTTCGCCCACCCACACGTCTTCACCATCAATATCCACCTCTGGCCCTCCTGATAGGATCTTGGTCTGCCGATGGTGACAAGAATAAATTCTATTGACAGGTATCTTTCTTTCTTTCTTTCTTTCTTTCTTTCTCTCACCCGAATACACCTTACATTATTCATCATCGCCATCAATCTCCGTTATTAGTCATCGACTGTCATCGTCTTTCATGCCCTGAAAGACACGATGCTTCTGAGCTTCTCATCACCTGACCTATCAATGCACGATTCTGCAATACACACTGACGCGTCCGTATTCTTTAAAAGTCAATTTTGTATACCCGTGATACAGCCCCTACCGCCCACCTCCCTTTTCTTTCTTTCTTTCTTGACTAGATTGATTCCCTTGGTGCTGCAGGAGCAGTACGTGAGGCGGTCACCATCCGCCTCTTCCACATTTTTTAGACCTAATTCCGATATATTTTTGGTAAGGCCTAAAATCCAGCAGTCAGGCCCTCTCTTACTTACACGCTAGTAATAATAATAATAAAATTTGGTGGTGGTAATAGCAGCAGCAGCAGCAATAGTAGTAGTAGTAGTTGCCGAACGACCATGTCTTTCTATACGATAATACTATCAATAAAAACAACAGCAGCATTAAAACCGTCATCATGACAATCAGACTTATGACAAACAATTCTCAGTCCGATTACGTTTGATCATTGCTGCTATAGCACAAAGAAAAAAAAAATTAGAACACCACATTAGCGTTAATTACCATGAAGAGATTAAGCCGTTTTTCATCAAACTTTACTCTGCTTATCTTGCAAAAAGTCCGAGTTATTTCTTCCAATTAGATTTTATCTTCATAACCCAAAGATACTCAACACAGCTTCTTTATTTCCGCCATCATCTGCCATCTTAATTAAAATCTAAATTATTAACGGGAAGGATAATATAGTCTTTGGATTTCAAATATAATCACAAAGCCGTTTCCAGAGAGAGAGAGAGAGAGAGAGAGAGAGAGAGAGAGAGAGAGAGAGAGAGAGAGAGAGAGAGAACGGATTAATAAATTCTCCCTTTCTTTCGCTCTCAACTTTAGCACGGTCGTCGGCGGCGATGGAGAGAGAGAGAGAGAGAGAGAGAGAGAGAGAGAGAGAGAGAGAGAGAGAGAGAGAGAGAGAGAGAGAAGTAAAAAAATGACATTTTCTTTCTCTCGGACAATAAAAAGTTGGGAAAACTCTTTATCCACAGCTGTATTCCAACCCGGGGGCTTTATTACCATCTTTAGTACAATGGCAAAGTCGGCGTATCTCGGGCCTTCGGCAGTAAAAGCAATGCTTTCTTCGCACCGAAGGAGACGATATAAATATGTCATAAACTCAAAACCCTCGCATTATGAAGATGTCTTTCAACTCAAGAATTAACTTTGTTTTTTTCCTTCGAACTCTTCCTAGCTCTCCATCCTTACCACGCTCACAGGCATAGTCAAGCAAATAAAAAGGATCACACAACTAACGAGAGGTTGGAAACGATGCTTGAGATAAGATGAGGCAAAGGAACAGGTTCAATACTCTTTGTAGATCTCATATGAAATGTTGCAAAATATGGCTGTTCATTTCGAAATTTCCAAACTTATTTATCAAATTGGTAAAAAGGAACAAACGACGTATTGCATGCATGCACACATTCCAAGAACCTCTAATTAAACATTTGAAATTTACATACAAATGGTGTCACACTTGGAATGTCAAGACGTCATTTTCCAATAATTTAAAGTTCTTGCCGTATGAGGTAAGGGCGGTAACAATACAAACGGCGCTTTCAGTGTCAAAAAAATATTCTTAATGGGCCCAATAAACAATGTAAAGAACCTCTTCCTCTCAATTCAAGAGCAGTAATAATCTGTACTTGAAATCCACTCAAGTGCTTATTGTAATAAATAAGTCAAATCCTTATTTGTTCTTTTATATCGTAATTTAGTTCACACCAAAACGCGAAGAGCATAGGTTTCACCAATCCATTAGGGGTGAAAAACATTCCATCCACTAAAGGCAGGGGTCTCATGTGTATGAATAAATAATGACGTCAATTATTTCCGCATGTTCCAAATATTAACAACAATCGTAGCAATAAGACAATATGAGAGACAATATCCATGTTGACAAAACATATACTCCAGAGAGAGAGAGAGAGAGAGAGAGAGAGAGAGAGAGAGAGAGAGAGAGAGAGAGATAAATAAATTAGAGGACCCAAGCTGAAGCAATTACTACTTCTCGAAAAGACAAAATTCTTCGTAATTTCATCAAACCTCACCTTTATAACGACAAATCACAGTAATCTAATTTCAGTTCCCAAATGCTTATTTTCAAGGAATAAGCGGTAGTAGTAGTGGTGATAGCTATTTTTAAAATAGTTGTAGTAAATGTTTCAAAGTCGGTATTTCAACAAATCGGTATGGGGAGGTAATGGAAGGACGAAAAGACCAGAAACGTGATGGAGGGGACGGCAAGGGAAAATATATAAAAAAAAATAGGTCCATATAATCAAAATGTCTACGTTCCAGGCGACAGCACCACCAGCAGGACAGAACAAATTTTCCCTATTATTTCCCCCTAAAAAGTAGAAGGTTCCATTCCCTTGTTAAATGGGAACGAACGAGGAAAAGCAGGAAGAAACCCACGGTGGAGAGAGAGAGAGAGAGAGAGAGAGAGAGAGAGAGAGAGAGAGAGAGAGAGAGAGAAGACATGTCAAGGGGACTAGCAGAAGCACGAAACGAGGGATAAGCAGAAGCCACGATGGAAAACAGAGAAAGTAAAGTAAAGATAGATAAACCATTCAATTGTTTTAAAAACCTCACAGGGGACGAGAGTAAAAACCCGAAACGGGAGAAAGATGAACCACGAGTGCAAAAAATACTCAATAAGAGTATAGAATAAATCTTAAATAAATACAAAAAAGGTATGACGAAAGAGAGCTGGGGTGAGGGGGGGCGGAGGCTACGGGGCTCCCCAGATTCAATTTAACCTCCATCGTTATCACAGCAGCTTCCTGCCGTCACCTCGGCCCTTCTTCCTTCCTTCTTTCCTCCTCACCACAGGCTTCACTCTCCCCTCCCCTCTTAGCCTTCCCAAAATCTTCCCTCATCCAGGACCAACAATATCCTTTCCCTACACCAGTAGGAACAGCACATGATGCGCCTACCTAATTATATTTTGTCCTTTCTCAGTTTTCTCTTATTTTATTGTTTCTTACCAGAGACATTTCTCTAAAATAAAATATAAATAAATTCTGGCTTTACACTATTCATCATTCAAATCCTATTGATAATCCTTTGCGTTTAATTTCCTTTCCTTACAAAGGGGTAGAAATTCTCAGCTGAGTCCCCCCCCGGGTTATGGAACCGTTAAATACCTTAATATTTACCTCCAAAATAAATGAAAAAAGAAACATTAAAATAAAGATACAGCTGCCCCCTAACGAATAACTCACTTCTGTTTCACTTTAATTAACATCTCTCTTCTCATTAAGAGCTAAAAATGAAAATTCAGCTGCCTCTACTAATTTAGCTCCACGTCCGCTCTACATACCCCCCCCAATACATCTCTCATCTCCCTCCCCCACCCCCTTCCCTCCCCACTACACCTTAAAATCCCTCATCTTAATCATCTATACTGCACTGCTGCAATAGGCCTAATTACAAACCTACTCCTTCTTTTGTCTATACCTAGATCATCATCATCATCTAGCTATGGCATTCCATCTCCATCTGCTACCCCTGTGACAGGAGATAATAAACAACAAGGAATCTCTCTCTCTCTCTCTCTCTCTCTCTCTTGTGTGCGCGCACGACTAATCTACTACATCAAGAGCAATTATGTCCATTAAAGTAGTGGAATCGATGGCTTAGCTGGAACTAATGTATTAACTCCTTTGCGAGGAACTGACGTTAACGTTATTATGCTGGGCTGACTTACGTTTATTCAGCGTTGTCTTTTACACAACCAGTACTTTTTACTATCTGTCTTTTTCACACAGTACTCTTTCTATTTACCTAAAAGAAAATTGCTGTCAAAAAATTATATATATATATATATATATATATATATATATATATATATATATATATATATATATATATATATATATATATATATATATATATATACACACACACATCAACACTTATGTGTATATATATATATATATATATATATATATATATATATATATATATATATATATATAGAGAGAGAGAGAGAGAGAGAGAGAGAGAGAGAGAGAGAAAGTTCAGAGCCTTCTGTTGCTTCCACTGCTGATGGTGCTAGAGCTGGTGCTAGTGCGCTGCCCACACGCGCCCCGATTAAGGAAGGGCCAAGGTCACATCTAACTCGCACCCCTCCTCCCTCCACCGTTCCCCCCTTCCCCCCAACAATCTCCCAAGTCACTAACACAACAACAAGAAAAACATGGAGGAGATAGAAGGCCAAAGGCTATTCTACATTCTCCATCCCCCGTCAACAGAAGAGATAAGCACTAGATGATATGAGAAGAGATGCAATGCACGGAACACCTTTCTTCTCAAGTTCTTAGGAAGGCGAAATCTTCTTCCTCTAGACCCGTGTTTGGATATGTTAGTTTACGATACCAAGCACAACTATGTATATTTAACAAGAAAGTACTTTTATATCTATTTATGTATTAATTCATCGACCAAACATAATTATATATACATATTTATATAATGTATATATATAAATTCTTACTAAGCTATATCCTTTCTATATCATTTCAATTTCAAGCAACATAAGAATTCTAGAACCTCTGTCACAACGCTCCTCTTCCCAAAAAGAGGGAATCTGGGTCAGGATATACCTTAAGGAGGTCATAAAACCAAATACAGAAATCTTTTGTCGGAGAAATGAAATTCATGGGCATATGAATAACTAAATTAAATTTCGGGCAGGGAGAAAGGAGGGAGAGAGTGAGAGGGAGGGGAGGGGGGAAGAAGAAAATTAGATTTCGGGGGAAACATGAATTCAAGGCTTTTACGAGAGCCTTTGCACCCCTGCCCCATTAAAGGAAAAAAAAAAAAAAAAGAGAGAGAGAAAATAATAATGCGTTCAAACACCAAATATGCCTAAGGTATAATGTCAATAATTTCGTTCCTCTGCAGTGCAGAGCAAACGACTACATAGCCGAAACCCCACAGTGCATTATGATAACGTTAACGCAGCAATGGCAACCGGGGCACACCAATTCACCTTCAATTATTTGCTCTATAATCACGCCGTGCGGCCTTCCTCAGGCTGACTGTACTACGTCAAATGGACCTTTGTTTACACAAGAAGATTGCTTTCCTATAATAACAATCTAATGAAAATCTCGACCACCGTAATTAGAAGGTTCGCTCTGGATAAAATCAAGGCAATTATGATAAGCCCAGTGGGGGAAGGATGGAGTATGGAGAGTTCGAGAGTCTGGAAGACTTCAATGTTGACCTTAAGATCCAATGCACACGCGCACACACACAAACGTATTAATGTTTACTTACAAATGACAACATGCACAATGGTACACACAGACACAATTAATGCGTGCAATCATGACAGCATGAATAGAACCATCAAACATGTACGGAAAACAAAACACCATTCACTCTTTATTTAGGAAAGTATGATCAGCGATGACTCTAACCTTATTCTTCGGAATTAATAAAGGCCAAGTGCGAAAGGTTAAGGAGAGTATTTTTAATCCTTCAAAACCGTATTTCATTTTTATCTTTATTTCATGACCATGTTTCTGAGATAACTAAGGCAACCACAAGCAAACGGACTTACATGCGACGCACGATAACCTTTGCAGCCACTGGTTTCATGTCAATGTAAATCAGTATCAAAAGTTATTTGCAGGAAGACAACAAACAAATCTGGAAGAGAGTAATTTTCCTCACTGATCCAACAGAATAATAATAACAATCATAATCTAACAATGCTCTTACCTCGATCACTTAAGTAGTCCGCTCGCATCATTAATCTTCTCTCAATCACTAACGCAGATTAGCAGTTACACCACTCGTTTATCGGTCACTAATATAATTAAGAAAAACTCTTGAAGACGAGGACAGAAAAAGGAACAATCGATGAAGGAAAAACCAACCTAGAGAGAGAGAGAGAGAGAGAGAGAGAGAGAGAGAGAGAAAATCGCTGTTTGGTGAGCTGACTCTACAAATAATCATTCAGTATCGAAAACCACGTCGCTCACTCTGCCTCCTCCATCTCTCGCTAATGAAAACCCGCAGACTTCCACTGTTGGCCCCAGATTACGATTTGATTGGAAACGCCAAAAGCCAATGTCCAGTAATGTGGGTGGAGGGACGAAGAGGAATGAGGCAGAGGAAGGAGAAGGCACTGCCAAAAGATTTCCGATGTATTCATCAAGGATAAGAAGAGTGAAGCAAAGCAATCGCTAACCAAGTCTTAAATGGAAAAGGTAACCAATATAAGTAATTTTATGTTGGCTTGAATGTTTACAAATAAAATCACAAATAATGATAATAATTAAACGGCAAACAATGCAATTAATTTCTTGCGTCGACAGCCAATAATCAAATGAACATGATCAAAACATTTAGTGCGTGAAATCGTATTGGAAGGGAAAATCTGTTCAAAAGATGCAAGAACAACGATGTTCTTGAACACCTTCGGTTGCAAAAGAGATACTTAGATTCAAAGACTAACGAAGTACATTATTATCATCCTCATTTCTCTTAAGTAATGAATCTTTCAGTTGTATAAACAGCAACGGTATAAGAAGCCGCAACAGACCGAAAAGAAAAATGGAAAACGATACAAACTAGGGTCAAGATGCTTCTTCTTTTAACAAATGTAACTTGTGAATGAGAGATAATACAATGATTAGTCACTACGAACAAAGAGTTCCGAATGAGAGCAAGGAATAAAAATTTCCATCTGACCGACAAGCGGACGGACAACTTGTAAACGTCACGCCATAATGCTCGATAAAAAGGAGCGGCGCACTTACTGGAATACAAATAAGAAAATGGGAGAGTGGGGATATGTGGGGAAGGTGGGGTAATCAAAAATCCCCGTGAGGCATCGACAGGGTGGCGGCTTGCAACCACAACCTGCCTAACGACCGCCCTCTAACGACCTTACACAGCGATAACACCTATTTTACGGAAATAACCCACAGGACCCACAAATCGATGACTGGGTCAAAATCCTTTAAATTAGAGAGAGAGAGAGAGAGAGAGAGAGAGAGAGAGAGAGAGAGAGAGAGAGAGAGAGAGAGAGCCCGTCCCCCTGGTTCTACACTATTATTTCATTAATTATTCCTAATATATATAACCAAAACATCTAATTAACCGATCCTACGGGATTCTGTAGCATTCTGCTGCCTCACCAAGCATCCTCGGCTCTCTGCATGAGGTGCTTCCAAAATACCTAAACCTCTCTTTCTCATTTCCAGTTTCGAAATACTTCCAAGAGGCAAGAAAGGAAACTGTTCGTGTCTTTGTTTTAGAGCAATATACAGGCTAACAACACCCCCTTAAACCTCCTACAGACCTATTCTTCATTTCTCCCAATACTGAGAGAGAGAGAGAGAGAGAGAGAGAGAGAGAGAGAGAGAGAGAGAGAGAGAGAGAGAGCCGACAAATAGATGGGAGGTCAGAAGAATGGGAATGTGACAATTTCTAAGATGGCAGATATTTTTCTCGACTTTCCTCGACATTTACTGATCATTTCAGTTCTTTCAGCTGTCTGCTTCTATATTTTGGCCGAGTCTATTTTCCATATGAGGGAGAGAAGAAATCTAACTTCTTGTCTCACCGAGTTATGCAAAGGACAACATGGAGGATATAAACACTGAATTGTGGATGAACCCCATAAGCCGAAAACTTACACACACGACAATTTCATACCCACACACCAAGCTTATCAGCAAATCTTTGAAGATCTTACTCACACTGGGCCATTAATCTCTCTCTCTTACATATGCAATGTGTATGTATGTATGTAAGCATGTATACACACACATTTGTATATATATTCCAAGATTTTCAAAATCAAATAACCCTAAGAGACAACTGCGCTGAAAGTAATAAAAAAAAAGGGAAAACAGCCATGAGACGAAAAGGGCAAGAGGAACAAAGCGCAAAATGAAACTACATTCTTCTTTCTTATTAAGTCACTAATGTAATGACACTTCCTTCCTTGTCATCTTCCTAGTCCCTAATATTTCCTTATTACTACTGTCAGAGAGAGAGAGAGAGAGAGAGAGAGAGAGAGAGAGAGAGAGAGAGAGAGAGAGAGAGAGAGAGATATTAGCTGAAGGAGGAACGAGGAAATGCATCACACTTCTCCATCGAATCTTGGGCTTTAATCTCGACCTAAAGCAGCAGTTGCAGAAATGGAGGAAAGGACACGCGACCTCTCTACCTCGGTGAGGCGAGGAGAGCAAGAGACAGAGATGGAGGATTTCTCGGACAGTGAAAAAGGAAAGGACTTGACGGATATAGGCTAGATACCAAATGCAGATGGACATGTGGAAGGAATAGTTGAATGCTGGAAATGAGAAACAAAAATAAGCCGGTGTAAGGATTCGAAGATAAAGCTACAAGGAGATGAACACGAGACAACACCAGTATTGTGTGAGAAAGGGGAGCTTTATAAAAAAAAAAAAGGAAAACGTTAAAAAGGTAAATGATTATACTTACAAAAGAATCGCGTAAAAACCAGGAGCATTCAAAGAAGGTAAAGAATGGGGAATTACGGAAAGTCCGGTGGAAAGGAATCTGAGATGGATGGAAAACGGTGGTCATCAGGATTTGGTAAAAAATAAAACTACATTTAGAAAAACAGATAAGAAAGATGTAAAAAAAAAAATTTGGCGGGGAATGCAAAGCTGACAAAAATACTGCAATACATAAACAGTGAAGAGAGGGATAAAAAATAACAAAAAACTACGAAAAAGGGTTTATGATTTAAGCCGAAGAGAGGAAGAAAAGAATGAAAAACGCAAAACGCAACGATAAGACAATTTACAAGAAAATGGCATTAAAAAAGGAAAAATCAGGAGAGAGAGAGAGAGAGAGAGAGAGAGAGAGAGAGAGAGAGAGAGAGAGAGAGAGATATTTCCATCTGGCGTGAAGCTTGAAAGTTCCCACGGAGGAATGAAAGGGGATTTGACACAAATGGAAAAGATGTATTATTCCGAGGTGCGACTTTGCCTTACCCGCCCCCATTCTTCTCCTCCAGGAAAACGTTTGATGCGTTATGCATAACAATTACATGTCTGCACGGCTCCTACATTCCTCTCAACCTCCATTTAGAACTTCATATAAAAAAAGTAAATAAATAAAACAAAATACATGTAACAGCCGCAAGTCCGGACTAGGGCATGTGTTGATGTTCTCTATATCAAGAGATTATTATACATAAAAATTATCAACATCTGTGAAATCTCGATAACAGTCACACTCCCTCTCCAGATTCCTTTGCACTCCCATTCTTATCATTCAAGTTTTCACGATGTTTACAAGTGATACTGCTCTTGGATTAATTGCTATGATATTCGATATTGTTTGATAAAAATAAAAACCACATATGGCTTGTAGGAAAATGTATTTACCGCCACCAATAAACAAATCAAGAATTATACGAGAAATAGTAAGTAAATTGACCTTCCAACAACAAATAAGTAAATTTCCATTGCCTCAGTACTTGTAAACAAAGGTTTTACGACCGAAAAGGTATAACAGACAATTTTTCATCTTGTTTTATGATAAAATAAATCTATCCCAACATATATTCGACTAACTAAAATTTCTCTCCTGCCTCTCCAGAGGGGTCATCTCCTGACCAGACTCCTATGAGAAAATACCTCCTTAAATAAGCGAGGCATGCCATTATCCCCACTAGATCGCCTTCACAACCTCTTGCAACGGCTACTAAAATGGCTTTAGCCCGTCTTTCATGCTCCCGCAAATACATCAACCTGGGACCACCGCGCGAATCTCTGGCACGTCCTGTTGCAATACATCGGCAGGAGAAGGATGGGGTGAAGACCATTTGCTGGAGATGGGGGAGGGGGAGGAATCTGTGAGAGGCAGGAAGGCAAGCAGTCAGGTAGGCAGTGGTCAAAATCCGTTGGCCTCCGGGAACAATGCAACACCACAAGATGCAGTTCGAAAATTAGAAACCGCTGCTGTTCGTCAGCTCTTCTTGTTAAGAAAGCAAACGCACTTAATGACGTATAAGTTTGAACAATAAATGAGAAGCCGGCGTTCTCTTTCAAGAGGAATCATAAGTCAATTACCAAGGAGGAATAGCCAAGAAAAACATCGACAACAACCGTCTACGAACTGCTACGATATAAACAAGTCAGGCTTCAATCCAGTTTCAGATAAAATAAAAGCAAATGATGTGAGAAAAATGCCAAGCCTTCTCAATGGCTTCCGTTTACATGCCGGAGGGAAGCATTTTCATTCTTGTCTCAACAACTTCATTCTATTCATCATTCCGTCTCAATGCATTTCGAAGTTCTAAGCCTTCGGTTTCATTTTTCTATCGGTGAAAACTAAGAATGAGGAAGAGGAGGAGAAGGATGGTGTTGGAGTAGCAGAAACTTCCAGACAAACTTCACTTCCACTCGACAACCGTCCCCGTCTCCGGCCCCAAGAAAAAAAGCGTCATGTTTATTTAACTGGCATTTTTTTGGTAGGTGTTTTTAGTCATCCCATCCTAACTTTAAAGGCAAGTTAAAAGCCCCCAGGAGTTTCCTGACGGGGAATATTTCATTTGAATACCCAAACTCCTTAATATTCACAAAAAAAAAAAAAAAAATCCCAACAAAACCAGGAATCGCTGCTCCTACTCTGTCCGCTAAGAACAACAACAAATCTAATGGAATATTGAGAGGGGCCTAAAGCCCTCTTTTAAGGAATGCTAAATCCAAATCCTTCTTACGTTCACCCAATGGTTCACCACTTCTGAATATATAACTGATCTCTTCACAGTCTTCATGAAAGTATGCAAGCCTTGTTTTGACGAAAATGAAATGATGATAGCACATACAATAAACATGTATTCACCAACAGAAAATGGTACATATATTAATAATAATAATTGGTTCTAAAAAAACTCATCACCACCACCATCATTACTACGAAAAACTTGAGTGCTACTGGCCATACCAAAGTTATGTCCATGCGTAATTAAAATACCAAACCAACTTCTACCATATAATTATATGACGTGTACCAGTCTTAACTTTGAATAAAAATGATCTAGAGCAAAGTTATATCTAACTGTAGTAACTGTAGACATTCCCCAACATATCATTGATTTCCGTTACGGCATGACATACAAGCGGCGACAGAGCCCTCTGTGCATGCGAGGAACGTACGATGGCTGCTTTTAACCAACGCATCCTCAGGCGGAACTTTTAAACGGCTGCTTTTAATAATAAAAAGTATACTATGGACATACCAAAGACCATCACATAAACTTAATGAACATGAATCTTTTGAGGCAAGACTCCAAAAGTTATTAATTATAAATAAATAAATAAGGATAAACTCAAGAGACGACAAAATATTTGCATAAAAAATAATAATTCGACAATTAGACTTTTGCAAATCAATCACTTACGGACAAGTCTCTCTATCAAATGAAAAATCGAAAATCGTGTACTGGATATCAAAATGTCAGTGGAAAAAAAATTTTCTTTCGGTAGGGAACTACCTTCAGATAGAGGAATACCACAATTCCTTTGGGGAACTACCGTAGAATGGAGGAATACCAAATTCCTTCTGCGAACTATCTTAAAAACGAGGAATACCACAACTTTTGGGAATTCCACATTTCCTTTTGGAAACTACCTTAGAATGCTGGAATACCACAATTTCTTTCGGAGACTACCTTCGAATACGGGAATACCACAACTTCTTTGGGGAACTACTTTAGAATGGAAGGATACCACAAAATCTTTTTGGGAACTACCTTTGAATGGAGGAACACAATTTCTCTGTGAAAATAAACAAGAAAATAAATCATTCTTAATAGCACCAGGAACATGAAAACGTAAGTCACTATGGAATATAAAGGTTCGAAAAACCACATTCAACATAAGTACGATGCACATTTTCCTGACAATGAACACAATTTTTGAAAGCAAATACAAAATGGTTAGAACCGCATGAAACGGTGTTGGAGGGAGGAATAGAACAAGCCTAGCTACCTCTTCTGATACGGGTGACTTTCTAAAAAAAAAAATGTAGACAATCTGAAAATACACCTATGCATGAAACCAAGTACCCTAACATTTAGGTTCTCTAACAATGTTTTTAAAGTTACCTTTTTTTCATGGAAATTCAAGTTGTATTCCCTTGCAAGACATATTTTGACCCTTGCGCTCATTCTTCGAAGACCCCACTCATTTCATAATTACAAGCAATGGCCAACATTCTTCATATGTACAGATAGTTCCTCCTCTTTATCTTACTTATAATTTAACAATCTAATATAACAAAGGAATGGGAATAGTAATGTTACTCTATACGAACACCATGACGTTCTTTTTCGTGATTTGCCAAACGGTAGTACATTTGTTTTCTTAATGAATTATCAAAATGTGGTTAACTTACGTGATTTCGCTGTCAAATAACTCTGGATTTCTAGTCATCCTGTTTTTACACTGGTAGGCAAATTGTTTAACAGGCAAAGGTAAAACTAAAGTTTACCTTGCATTTCCTGGTCACTTTTCTTTCCTTCTCTCTTGTAAAATTAGCCAAAAAATGAGAGAGAGAGAGAGAGAGAGAGAGAGAGAGAGAGAGAGAGAGAGAGAGAGAGAGAGAGAGAGAGAGAGAGAGAGAGAGAATTTTCCGGCCCTTGGACGTTCCCCGATCTGGTATTCCAGTGCAGTTTGGCGCTATGGCCAACTTTGTCACAAGATTTTGACGGAATTCTCTGGGAGACCAATTCCAAAAACTTTCTTTCTAACACAAAGAAACCTCTTTTAGAGGTTTTTGTTCAGACCAAATTTTATTTTTCGCTTCTCCCACATTGCTTCTTTCCGTGCTCGATACGCTTTATAGTTTTGTCACACTAACTTTTGAGAGTGACCAGACTCTCTAATCACGACATATGTGTACACAATAGAGGTAAAAAAATTGGTAGCAAATCCACTTACAAACATATAGTAAGATGTAACCCACCCAAGGTTTGCAGATACCATTTGATAATAAGCATTTTTTTGTACTATAACGACAAGCAACGACTATTCTTGAAAACTTCTTTAAAAAAGTAAAAATCAGCTCAAGAGAGTTAGTTTACGATGATATGCTATATTTTCATGTATAAAAAATTTGGTACACCTCAACAGAAACCTTTTTGCATAAAATTAATTTAGAGAGATAGAGAGGAGGAGGAGGGAAGAGAGAATGGGAGCTACACGCTATAGAGCAACTTTGCTGGAACAAAGATGCATAAAACCCCAATTGCTTTAATACCGTAAGCTCGGCAGTGCAAATGGGATCCAATAGACCAGCGGGTGCCAAAGGATCACAATGAAGGAAATTATGCTGACGCCAGACAACTCGTTGTTACGGGTGAGTTTCAGCGTATGCTGCTTCCAATTTTATCTCTTATTACCCAACAAACGCTTCGACTGATTCTTTGATTTTCATTTATTGAAAATCCATATCTATTCACTTCAATCTGTGGGGAGTTTCAGACGAAACACTCATTATAAAGAAAATTCTTCGTCTCAAAAGCTATAAAAATCTTTAAAAATACAATAATACGAGAATAAATATGGCGGCAGTAATTATTAATTCTTCGTTTTCTAAGGTTAGGAAAGTGGAAGGGTCACTGAAATTTCATCAAGAAATAAGCTTGGGAGTTAGTGTCATATCGGGGGGGAGAGAGAGAGAGAGAGAGAGAGAGAGAGAGAGAGAGAGAGAGAGAGAGAGAGAGAGAGAGAGAGAGAGAGGTGCAGGCAAACCACTTGGGTGTTCCTCTCACGCTTCCTTAACATCAAAGGTGCATTTCTCGAGCGCCCAAGTCACGCCTTAAGCTTTCCAGGCGGCTAACAGAGAAGCAACCCTCCCCCTCCCAATAAAGCCAAGCCCCCTTCCCTTCCTCAGTTCTAGTCTCTCTGTCTCTGTCTCTCTCTCTCTCCCTCTCTCTTTCTCCCTCTCTCTCTCTCTCTCTCTCACATCTCCCGTTTGATCCACCAAACCCTAATTCCATTGCCATCTACTCTCTATCCTATCATCCTTCCAGCTTACTCCCAAAGGATAGAGATACCAAACCACCCAACCACCAGCGTCGGCCATATCCAGTGCCTTTGGCGTGATGATACTAAATACATCTTGAATGACAGTCGTGAAATACATGAGAGAGAGAGAGAGAGAGAGAGAGAGAGAGAATTTATCAATACCTTACGAATCCAGATAACATTCGAGACCATGCATCCCTAAGTAATGGCACAATTTCAGAGAGAGAGAGAGAGAGAGAGAGAGAGAGAGAGAGAGAGAGAGAGAGAGAGAGAGAGAGAGCAATTAACATTATCTTAAGAATCAACATAATACTAGGGATCATGCATTAGTAAGTCAGGACACATTTTCAAACCAAAGAGACTTCATTCTTATCCGCTTGGAAAATATTTCATCGACCAATATTTTAACAACAAATATCTATGGCAGGAAAAGCTATTACATCTTATATTGACAATGCTTAAATATTTCATACAACACCTGCACACACGGGCACTAACAAAAAAGTCCAATATGTCAACGATATGATAATGTACAGATAGCCACAATAGCTCACATGTACATTATGTATACATCAACCATACAAAAGGGTAAGGAAAAATATAACCATAGCTTTTACCTTGTCTGAAATAATGTTCACATCTTTCCGTGTCACTTCAACATACCTGTAATGAAAAGAATTATCGTAATTAGAAATAAAATTTCAATTTTGATACCCTTTCTTACTTAATTACTGGCATACATTTGAAAAAGACCGAGAGAGAGAGAGAGAGAGAGAGAGAGAGAGAGAGAGAGAGAGAGAGAGAGAGAGAGAGAGAGATAATGCACTATAAAACATACTTATCTAAATGAGTGGGCATTAAGATGGCGTAAGTTAAGTTTAACCCTTAGCTCAGGGAGTTCACGTCAGGTCATTATTTTCGAGAGGGGAGAAGGGAGGAGGTAGGATAGGTGGATACGAAGGAGAGAATTAAAGGAACGAGAGAGGCAATGGAAAGCCAGACATAATATAAGATTCCGCTATCTCTCTTTTCGGATATGGTATAATGATGATAATGATTCGCGCACACACTATACATACACACACACACACACACACACACACACACACATATATATATATATATATATATATATATATATATATATATATATATATATATATATATATATATATATAAATATATTCTACGTATACAAACTGCAGTAAAGAACAAAATGACGTGAAATGTAGATCTACGAGACTTGATAAGGTAAAAACACACCAAGACTTGAAGATCATCGGTCCAGGGAAAGAAAGGAGAACATGAACATGCCAACAGAAAAAAACTGACTATCAATTCAATTGGAAAGGTCGCCTATCTTCACGAAGAAGAGCCCAGTGTCATCCCTCTCTCTCTCTCTCTCTCTCTCTCTGCTCCTTCTAATGTCTGATATTACAGTAATTAGCTCCTACTATACACTCTCCTCCATAAACAGTTACCACTTATCTCTCCTTATCTCTTTATTTATTCGTTATAAATCAAAAGTTAACCAATTTTTGTCATTAATTCATTTGCAGAAGCCGTAGGAACAGGATAAAGCAGTAGAGAGAAATGGAGCTATAAAAGAAAAAGAATCCTACCGGGCAGTGTATGACCCTCGTTCATTACTCAGAAGTTAATCCTTCTTTAAATGAATGATGGCCTCGTGAACTCAACTGGCGCTTCAACTTGATCTACTGTATATGTTGAAAGTACTTAAAAAAATAGTATGGAGATTTTCTTCATGCAAAACACTGAACAAATAACTGCAATCTAGTGTTTAATAAAAACATTAGCCCGTTCGCAGTTTACGTTGTATTTACAAAATACAATGTATTTTAACAATACAATAAGAATTTATACGAGAACCTTCAAATTTACTATCGTTCTTTTAACCTGGGGCTTTTAATGGATGGTTTTGCCTCCAACTGAACAATACATTTAAGTATCAATAACATTTTATGTGGTCTAAACTAGGTTACTTCAGAATTACTGATATTTCATCCTGTGATTCATTCAGGCAGCTACTGTCCGTCTTAATTCTATCATTCTGGCAATAGCAAACTTAGGCGATTCTTTTAATTAACCTTGGTCTCATTCTACTTTTCCCAATCCATTAAGAAAATTTATCAGGAATCTAGAGGTTCTTGAGAAAGCTTTAAATCATCGTCTTTTCCAGTTCAAACACACACACACACACACACACACACACACACACACACACACACACATATATATATATATATATATATATATATATATATATATATATATATATATATATATATATTGAGTGTAAACGTGAGTTTGCATGTTTGCACATGAGTGCACAATAGTACAAAAATATTACAAATACTCATTACGTCAGTAAGAAAGGACATCACCCATATCAATAAAATCAACAGACTATATCGAGGGATCAATGGTAATGAGTTAGGAAATATGGATGCAGCAGGCCCCTAAAGTTGAAGAGAGTGTAGTACCTGGCAAGCGGGCCCTCGACCCTACTGGGGGTCATGCAAAATAGAAAGGGTAGGAGAGTTGTCATAAGGGCACATGAATACAGGGAAGGGGAGACGGGCATACGAACTGGCACGGTGCCATCCTGTTGTCACGCCCCGACCACCCTTAAGACGAACTCTCACTCCCACTTCGGACGGCACATTCCGCCATGCATACCCACACACTACTACCCACGGTTGGATGCAAGGAGCATGATCTTATCTTTATCCGAAGGACACGTCAAGAAAGAGACAAAATCTCTCTCCTTACTTCCTTGCATCTTGAACGACCCTTCTGTTTCCAAATATGTCCAGCGACACTTAAAAGACACACATCTCGTCCTCCTTGTGAAGTTATGGACTTCGTTTCCATAAACAACTCGAGATATCAAGCCAAGTAATTGTTTACAATCAAAGTAATCAACTCTGACACTTGACATTCCTTTCATTGAAGTGTTTATGCATCTGCTAAGCAAGGTGCAGGAGGGGACGGGAAGGTGGGTCTTTGGTTTCTAAGCTTATTTAGTCTTTTTTTTTATATATATCATAAATCATCAGTAAGGCGTTTTTGCTGGAATCCACACATAGCTACCATCTGCAAAAATAAAATATATTTCGATAGGACGACATAGTTTTAAATAAGTTTCCCGAAAATATCACTCAATTATACGGGTATTCTGCGGAAGCAAGTAAGCAGGTATACAATCTGATTTCAATAAGAATGAGTTCACATCTTGAGTAACAACAACAATAACAGAATGGTTGTGAAAGAGGAATAAACGCAGTGTATGGCAGGATGACGGAACTCGAGTTTTCATGAGGAAAAAATAAAAAAGGGAAACTTAAAAACGCAACTATAAGACAGACAGACAGACAAAACGTCAATACATAAATGAGAAGCAATACTAAGTCTAGCACACTGAAGTCATCTTTTATTCGAAATTTTTTCTTATATCAATCTCTAATAATCGAAACGGTTTCTGGGTGGTGGGGGGGGGGAGTTGGGCAAATCCTACAAAACGCAAGCAGTTCTTTGAAAATGCCGGAAACACAGTAAATAAGGGTGATGGATGAAAGAAAGAAAATGTCCTTCAATTAAAAAGAATCATGAAATAAGCCGAACTCCTTTGGAACTGTTTTCTTTGACAATGACATTTCATCCGATCCATGCTAACTTAACACACAAGTCAGCTATTCCGCTATTTCGCACTAAAGCAACGAAAGGGTTTCAGGTATAAGTTGTAACCGGATTAACGAACGAAGAACAACCAGCTCTTTTTAAGCAGATCAGAAAATCAAAAGCCCAAATAACAATAACCGTGCAACTTGCACCCATTATAAACTCTAAAACGAATAAAAGTGAATTTTTCATAAATAACAATTTACATAAAATTCATTAATATGTACGACAAGCGCTCTTAGAATCCAGAACAATGAAGCACCTATATATTAAAAGTCTGGGCCTCTAATAAATAGTTTCTAATAACAGGATGCGGAGAGAGAGAGAGAGAGAGAGAGAGAGAGAGAGAGAGAGAGAGAGAGAGAGAGAGAGAGAGAGAGAGATGACATTATGGGGGTTCAGCTCTTGGCAACGACGGCAAAAGCGACGAACCATTTTAGGGTCTTGAATCTCTGTGCCTTTGCTGAGTCAGGAACATTTTCCTCGTCTTTTTTCTTTCAAGTTCTTTGTGTCTCTATAACACAACACCACCAAACGTCGCCATCGTCATTCACCCCCTCCTACCATTCCTCCCCCACAACACAGGACAAACTTCTTTTGTCCTTTCGACAAGGAACGCGGAGCAGCGGAAGTCTCACAGGTAATCCGAGTCGAAAAGAGTCCAACAAACTGGTAATCCGATGCTTACGAAACAGGACGGACGGCAAAGACGTCTTGCAGGGGAAGGAAAAAATATGTTCCTTCAATCTTTCTCTTCTTTGCATTTCTTCTTCAACTTGAAAGTATTACAATGCTTTTCGTCCTTAAACGAACTGAAAACGACTACGGACGGATACGATGTACCCTACTCGAACCTGTTAGGATCACAAACGCACCCAACACCTGATGTCATATGAGTGACACACCGTAAAACAATGTGTTGACAGCAGGTCCACCCAACATTATGAAACGCGTAGGTAACCTCTTCCGATACTGTATGCTATCCATACTCAGCAACAATGTTTTCTGGTGAAAAACTTTGGATACATCATCTCACATCGCGAACGTCATATCTGTTAATCACTCCGGGTTGCATTTCCTGTAGGTCCCATTCATAGCAATCTAAGTCATTTAAGGATTAATCCAACAGGAGACATCCAACTTCTATTTCTTTTTTCTGGAATATTATTCTGCCACCATACATTTTACACAACTTTCCTCTCTGAAAATCTGACTGAGTACTGTGCAAAGAAAAGCTGTTGATACTTTAATAATTAAAATGCAATACAGCGTATACACACCCACACCCACACACACATATATATATATATAATAAATATATATATGTATGTATGTATGTATGTATGTATATGTGTATATATATATATATATATATATATATATATATATATATATATATATATATATATGTGTGTGTGTGTGTGTGTGTGTGTAAATTCCTGTATGTTTACATATCAAGTTAACTCTCATGATATTTCATCAAGTTAATATATATATATGATATTTACTATATATATATATATATATATATATATATATATATATATATATATATATATATATATATATATATATATATATATATAATATACATACATACATATATACATATAAACGCAGTTGTTACTATTCAGTTCACTACACTTTACGAATAACTTACAACCTACATGAATTGAAACTGTTAGGTGCTCCTGCTCCGGACAGGATTCACAAGTCGACTGTTTATCGTTGTTTCTTAACCAAAGGAGTAGAAGCACTTTTCGATTATAATTCTCTTTGGTTATAAGTTATTCCAAACGTAAAATTGAACGATATTAGTGGTTTAATATTTGTGAATGTAAAACACGTCACTCGTGTCTGAATGGCAATAATTACACCCCCATATATATATATATATATATATATATATATATATATATATATATATATATATATATATATATATATATATATATATATGTATATATGTATATATATATATATATATATATATAGATATATATATATATATATATATATATATATATATATATATACATACATATGTATATGTGTGTGTGTGTGTGTGGCTTTTGTAACATGTAACGAGAAATAACTGGAAGTCTGTCCTACACGTCAAAACAACATTCGCAATACTCCCGACGGGAAAATGAGTAAGAAAAATGCAGGTACATAACTTGGGCAATCTTAAGCCGTAATCAGTGAATACGAACATAGAATCTGACGTCATAAAAAAAACAATATGTAAAGTCCAGTTTCTGCATATAGCAACAGCTCGATGTGAACTCACGCAACATTTCCATCAGCATAACCAATTCCAAAGTATCTTGAATGAAAAAGACAACATAATAACAGTTCATCCAGAACAAATGTCTATCACTCCTGAGTTTGTTTTTCCTCATCAAATACCGCTGCCAAATTTACAATTTTTAATAACAATACACACACTAAAATATTCAAAATTTTCTTACTGAAGTAAGCGACGGCAAGAATACTACGTAATTTGCAAAAGGAAAAAAACACGAGAAGAAAATGAACACAAAAATACCCGATTACATTTCTTTATTTATAAAGTATATTTTTACTTACGTCTGTAAATAACATAGCTAACAGAAAGCGTAGATAAATTACTACTTAACCTAAGCTTATCAACTGATATTTGAAAAATACTTGTCTTTTATAGAAAATCTTTCGCAAGAGATATTCAAACATACGGCATGTGTAAAACTAATATATATTACTTTATCAGACGATTCAGTCTCTCTCTCTCCCTCTCTCTCTCTACATCTCCCTTTTCTTATGATGTGGTCAAGGACAGGCACTAGTTCAACCTACGCAATGCGGCTAATTTATGAAATGTGGTTTCATTTTGGTACCATGGTCTCTGGATCAGAACCTACTACATAAAAGATGACCGCGGCCCACACAGTCGCACTCCTAAAGCAGTTAGCGCAAGTCGGTAAGGCCGGTCTTGCCTCAAGTGAGCTTTGTTCTTTGCGAAGTTTTATATGAAAATGAGGCCTCTTGCAAAGGCAATTCAATATTTTACATACATTAGTATGCATGCATTTATGCACATACGCGCGAGAGCAAAGGCAAACATAAATATGAGTGCACTATATGTTAATATTCACAATATGTACAAACAAAATGGTGTAAACTAACACGATACCCCATATTCTCTGAATCAATGGGTATCCGACAATAAAAACGGTAAAAAAAAAAGTTAATTCCGTTACCGACATTGCAAAACAATGAAAGACCAACATCAATAATTTTACATTCACCTTCACAAACGGCCATGATAGAACAAAAATGAACCCCAACCATACAACACTTAGCAACAATGGGAACACAAGGACGAACTCCAAATCAAGGACTCTGCGGTCTCCCATGAAGGTATATCCAAAAATAGCCAACGCCAAAAGCAGTAAAAGATAACAGAAGACACTCAAGCCCTGCGCAGGACAGCTACGAAGACGAAAGACCAATACAAAAGGGAGAGGCGAAAAAAAACCATATACAAACACCAACGCAGCAGCTGCTACACTTCGTGTCCTGAGAGAAAGCTTTTCCTTTTGTAATTCTTTATCACTTTCATATGAGAGAGAGAGAGAGAGAGAGAGAGAGAGAGAGAGAGAGAGAGAGAGAAGTCACGTACCCATATGGTATTTCCCACAAATAAGATGACACAAAACAACGACTGAATAACGGGAGTATGGGACGGGACGATATGAAGCCATGGGAATGACGAAAGAGAAAGAGAGCGAGAGAGAAAGAGAGAGAGTCCACAAGAGTGCAAATCTGAAAGGTTTCGCGATACCTGAAGTATAACAAACCGCCTGAACTCTTTCGCTCTTCCCTCTCTAAATAGGTGGGGAAATGATTTTGTCCGAGAGAGAGAAGAAGAAGAAAAAAAAAAAACACTGTAAAGGTCATACCGCTTTCACTGCATGAGAATGAGCCATAATTTGTTATTTAATATTACTTTCAATTATATTGTTATTCCATAACAAAAATTACATATAATGCATATACATATAATATATATAATTACTTCTCGAAATTGAGTCACAATAAACTATTATATTAAATGTTTAATACTATAATACATTACAAAGCAAAAAGGTGCAAATGCATAACAATGTATAAAAGTCACGCATGTATTGAAAGATGTGCCGAAAGATCTAGAATCAGTCATTTTCCTTTGAAGGGATCCTAAGGGAACCTCTCAATAAAGCAAACGTAAAATGACTCGTTTTGCTTAGGTGTCCCAAATGCCATGGTATTTTTCTTTTAATGCAATGCATCTCAGCACATGTTCCTACACTACAGGAGATTTGGTAAACGATTTCACAAACCAACGAAGTGTTGAGAATAAAATAAATATACAAAAGTACTTAAAATGTCCAAACCAGTAAAATTTCCGAAAATGTAAATAAAGTTTCTCGTGGCAGGGCAGAAAAGAGAGGAGGGGAGGAAGCAACACGATGTGCAAGAGCGATCATCACAATGTTTTAAGATCAATATTACACTGAAATACAATTAACCCAATGAGTTGTACATCAGGTGTCTCCTTCCTTTTTAACAAGAGAGAGAGAGAGAGAGAGAGAGAGAGAGAGAGAGAGAGAGAGAGAGAGAGAGAGAGAGAGAGAGAGCTGATAAGGTTAAGAAACAAAACTAGTGGAGCACAGAATCTTTTACTGAACAGAAAGGCTTTACAATGGAAGCGAAAATGATACAAAATGTTTTGTACTTGAAAACCGAAAAGCATGAATAGCCTTATGTTGCAACTAACTAGTGCAGAAACATCAATGTGTTTATTACAATAAGTCTCAAATTGCAACTGGATAAATATCCAGTATAGAAACCTCTTTGTGTCTATTCACATTAAACGTCACTTCGCCACTGGGTAAATATCTATTATAAAACCTTTATTGTTTATTAGATTAAGACTTACGGTGCAACTAGGGAAGTATCTAGAATAGAAACAATTTTATGTATTCTATAACCTTAAGTCTCGTATTGCAATTCAATTAAACGTAGATCGGTGATGTAATAAGAAAGTGATATAATGCAAGAGCAGCTATTCTGAGAAAATGCACATCGAAAAACGTAAAATAGTATCTTAAAGGCACCGATGAGAACACCTCACAATGAAATATCGTGCAAACACACACATATGTATATATATATATATATATATATATATATATATATATATATATATATATATATATATATATATATATATAAACAGAATACACACTAAGAACTTTGTAGCGTTTTTTAAACAATTGTGACATAGGGGCGGAGGAGAGGTGAGGGGGCGCTTATTACTTCTCTGAAATAATTGTAAGCTTTATGTACGGGTAAGAGGAAGAAGGCTGAGAAGAGAAACTGAAGGCACCACAAGCAGGAAGGGCAGGTGGAAGGGACTGGTCACTGGGGGGATGGAGGTGTAAATGTTAGAGCATTCTGATTATAACTTGGAGAGTGCAGTAATTTTCTCACTTGGCCTCGCCTTAACTCGATTAAGGGCCCAGTAATATTACTTAAAAAGCACAGAGTCACTTGGAACTCAGCTCATTAGATTCCTCATGGAAACGAATCACTTACGGATAATGAATAAAAAAAAAAAAAAAAAAAAAAAAAAAGGGAAAAGATACAAAAGAGTGGGTGACACCATAATGCTTAGCACTGCAGTATGAAAACGTTAAAAGAATGGTGCAGGAAACTAAACATCGCTCAGACGCAAAAGATGTTACTGCCTTAACCACAGGCAAAACATTAAAACGCACAACAATAGCAGCTATAGCGACATCACCCTTCCAGACAAGAGCACTAACAGCAGTAAAAGCAAAGACTGCCTAATAATGACACTGTCGCAAAGAAACACTCGACATATACAATGCCAAAATGAATACAATAAAACGAGGAATAAAAAACGAACGCCCTCTCATTATAGCTCAAAAAGACGAACAGTAATGAACACAGGTGCCACCAGAATTGTTGAGCATCACAAAGGCAGCCGGCTGAAAATGCTGGGGAAATGTGGTTATCTAAAAGAATAAAAGTGATACAACTATTAAATGGAATTCATACGCTCAGCCACGCTTACAATTAAGAGCTGTATATTAAAAAAAATTCCGGTATGAAATGGAATAACTGTCCACATTAAGAAAGCAATTAGTAACCCATCTGTAAATTATTATTTATGGTTTTATATAACCCAAATGATACAAAAGATTTCAAAATTCTGTTGGAAAAATCAAGGAGCCAAATTCAACAAGGCATAAAATTAGCCAACCGACTCCTCCGTAAAGAAGGCTAAGACTCACAGCACCGGAATCTGGATAACAAAAAAGGCAAATTGAACACAAAAATTACATATATTTAAAAAACTGACGCTCAATTTCTCGAAGCACGAAACGGAGATATACAAGCTATTATCATCCCTAAGACGCACACGCTCCACGTCCTTGCTATCATTTAAGAGGCGAGACTCTTTATAAGAATATTTGTGCCTAACAAGAAATGGCCAGTACATGAGAAGCACAACAACGTGTACGAGGTACGCGCTGCCGAAGCTGAAAAAGGGAGGAATATAAATATTGCACGAACTTCGCATCATCTTCGTTCATATTAGGAAAAATATATAAACTTGAATCTTACCGCCTGTAAAAAGCAGAAAGCTTCGAATTCATCATTCTTATTTAGATGAAGCAGTTTAATGGACATCTGCAATTTTAATTGCTTTTATTGCAACAAAGAATTCAGGGTAATATGAGAAAAATATATTATCAATATATTATCAATGTAGTCATATCTTTACGAAAAGGAGCAAAAAGATCATCCCAAGCAGAGCAGAGCCATAAGGGAAAATGAGTAGGAACCTCAAAACTCCTTATAGAGGGAAATTCTACCATGGAAGAAAGAAGGGAAGGTGAAGAAGCGGAATGACGAGCGCCGACTCCCCTGAGCAAATTCCTTCTCAGATGGAATATAGCTCATGACATACTGGTTAACTCATGACATACCGGTTAACTAGGTATAAGCCTGCTGGGGAGGGAGGGAGGGAGGGGAGGGATTGGGAAGAAACGGATGAAGCCTGAATATGCCTGTAAAGTATGAAAAAATGCAAGTGAAGAAAAGAGGAAGCAACAGTAATAGAGCAGCAGAAGAAGACGGATACCTAGAAGCGAAGTGCTAGCATTAGAAGAAACGGCAGTAGTGCCAACCGCTTAAAAATTTGAGGAGGAGGTTAAATGCGTGAAATGTAAGTTAAAGAGAACTAAAATGAATGAGAAGAGCGAAAGATGAAAAGAAGACGAGAAGAAGAAGCCGTGCATGGAAGCGTGCAAGTGGGCGGATGGTTGGGAGGGAGCTGCCCAAGCTAAATCCACTCGTTACAGAAGCTGTAGTCACTCGCGACCTCAAGAAAACACACACTGCCTCGAGTGAACATGCACTCACAACCCTGTGATTACATTCACTCGACTTAGTAATACAAGAGTGACTGAAGACCATGTCGATTTTCATCTCATTCTACAGGGCAGAGCTTCAGTAACAGTCCCGGCCGCATGTTTTGCTCTCTCTCTCTCTCTCTCTCTCTCTCTCTCTCTCTCTCTCTCTCTCTCTCATAAACAATAAAACCATGACTAAGGTACTCTGCATCTGACTACTTTCACTTATTGTCATTATTACAATTACATCATCAGGAACATGTTATGTGTTAAAACGTAATATGTCTAACCCTGATTCACAACGAAATGAGTAACCAGAAGCATAAAGTCCCAGTTCGAAAATTAATAATATGAAACCAAGAATCATACTAGACAACAGAATGATTAAAAACCCACACATAGACACACACACTCCTCTATTACGGGAAAATACCCAGACATCTATAAATGATAAATGACGTAAAACGAACGTACATTTTCCATTCGGAGTTCCCTTTTCTATAATGGCAGATAGAAAATTAAAATGAAATGCAACTGCACATATAAAGAAGCGAAAATAGCGATAAATTCTGGTCGGGTCTTGTACAAATTATTATCAAAGCATCGTTATCTCTACTACAATAAAAATTGTCTTAAACCCCAAAATCTTAACTACAATACGGAAGCGCTTAGAATCTTCGTTTGTTTGGCCAAAACATCGCCGATAAGTAAGCAATAAATATAAATCAAATCCCTATGTACAAACCACCTGTTATACCCATTGGAAAAAACAGTGTGATTCCCTGCTATCAGGATTTAAGACTGGTTCGAGTTATCTTGAGCTAAATGCGTTTACTCAACTTTTTTATAATAATAAAAATACATCCAAAACAGCAATAACAATATAAATAAAAAAAGAAAGGACATTTATGAGCGGCCTCCTTCCTGTTTTTGTCTTAGGCATAGGAGGAATGACTGAACAAAGACCGCACTGTAACCTAATTTTGGGAATGCTCCAAAAGGACCCATATGAGCCCAGTCAAGAGGTCACCTGAAATTTTTCCTTCAACTCGCAGAACTTTAAAATCGTATGAAAAACAGATAAAACCAAATTAATATGAATATTATCCGCAATAAGAAAAAATATCACACAAATTACTTGAGACCATATGCCATTTTCACGCAGTTTCAAGATTTCGGAAACAAATTAACGTAATGCATCAAGATTCCTGTAAAAAACAAAAGGATTAATAATGGCCTCAGGTAAGTTAACTAAAAATTAGCGTAAGTTTTAAAGGTTTAATTCACTCACAAACTTTGGTTGTGAGTGAATAAAATATCGATCAACTGACAAAAGGAAAACAATGATTTGTGAGTGAACAAAATATCGATCAACTGACAAAAGGAAAACAATGATTTGTGAGTGAACAAAATATCGATCAACTGACAAAAGGAAAACAATGATTTGTGAGTGAACAAAATATCGATCAACTGACAAAAGGAAAACAATGAAGTGAACAAAATATCGATCAACTGACAAAAGGAAAACAATGATATGTATACAGTGCATAACCACATGGCTACAACCAAATGACAAAACCACAGGACACAAGAAAGAGATCAATCTGATCCTAGTTTTAACTTTTAGTGCACTATCTTCCCAAGTTATAAATATGCAGATATTCCACGAAAAATCCCGCATTCGTAATATAATTTCATTAAAGAAATGGGAGTGTGTAACCTAAATAACTTTGTCAAGGGCGACGCAGTGAACAAATGTCTGCGAAAAAATTCTTACATAAATGCAAGGACAACCATGAACGCACAGTCAAACAAACACGCACAAACACAAACACACTGCGCAATACGAAATGCGGGATGCAGAGGGACGAGGGCGAAGACCTCCACATGCTGAATATATACAAACAAACACGAGAATCGACAGTAAACCCCCCCCCCCTTCCTTCAAAACAGTGCCGGGGCAAGGCGAGAGAAAGGGGGTAGGGGGAATATGTCGCCCACACATTCGTCCTGTTTATGGCCAGAATCATCAACATCCCCCTCCCCCACCGCACACCATGCTGGACACCACTGTCGCATTTGGGTGTCTGGCCCGCTGCCCACTTAAGAGGCTTAAGTGTTCTTTTTCAACTACGTCCCTCCCCCTTTTTTTATTTTCTTAATGAAAAAACAACCAACCGCATGAAAAGCAAGCATGGAAAAGATATTTACTATAGCAAGGAAATTTCTGCTTTCTTAGAAGTTCAACTACAAGCATTGGCAACAACGCAAGGAGTAGCCTTAATCGGCAAAACTCGCACCCATACTAAACAAACAAATAAATGTACAGGCCGGGGTACGGCAATCTTTGACATTGCGATTATTCAATACGAAGGCCGGAAAAAGCGACCTTCTTGACTTCCACGAATTCTCCAGTAATCCAGGGATGAGGGATCGCGCATAAGGTTAAAAATGACGTCAAAGGCTGATGATAAAGGGCAATATCACTCGTACCCACCTCTTCATTTACTTCTTTGAAAGCTTAAAACCTCTGAAAAGCCAGTTCCGAAGCATTATCAAACTCAAGATGCTCGCAAACAGCATCCAACATACTCATAATCCATATCATTGAAAACGGTCTCCTTGGTGCCCCGAGGTTAAAACAGTAGTAGTTTTTTTTTATTCTGGGAAGCTATATAGTGAAAGGAAAAGAAATAACCAGATTAAGCTGACTTGAATACAAAAATACAATCATTACACACACACACACACACACGTATAATATATATATATATATATATATATATATATATATATATATATATATATATATATATATATAATCTAAAATTGTTCTTTTCGGAGATGACTGATAAAAATTCCAGTCTCGCCTAAAACTGTTCCATTAAATAAGTACTTGTGATGCTTGTATTTATATCTTCTTTCTGCAGATCAAATGAACAACGTTTTACGCTGGATAAAAATTATTTTTATCATAGTTCTTTACAAAAAAAAAAAAAAAATAAATAAAACTATCGATGCAACAAATACGTAATTTGGTTCCGCTCTAAAGGAGCTATATAGGGCTATATTCAGTGTTATGATCACAGGATCTACGAAATCAAAACGATAAAAGGATGTACGAACTAGATACTTGTACTTGTATTATATTTACCCTTGAAATTTCCGGAATTACTTTGGGAGACCCGCTTTTAAACAATTAGCTATAACTACCAAATTAATGTATTTAGTTAAATGGCATCACAATTTACTATGCAACGAACGAATTAGAAAAAACCGTTACTTACATTTTTTTACCATCAATAAGGGATGCAGCAAAACCCAAGATACCAACATTCATAAACATCTTAAAAAAAGAATAACACGCGAAACATATACCAAATCAAATTGAGGATAAATAAATATAATTAAGCGTAACTCTCATAAACCCTTAACAATTAAGAAAATCAAGAAGTTATCGCTTAGAAAATTCTTAAAATGAAATGAAAAATACTGTGATCTGTCATTTCCAGGCTAGTTACGAGAAGAAAAGAGAAAGAATAGATAAAAGAATAACAAATGGAGAATGGTTAACATATTTCCAATCTCAATCCTATGCTTGGCCAAGCACACAAGATGGAACGGTATTTTATTCCGGTTGAGAAAGAAAGAAAATAAAGTCAGAAAAAAACATTACTCTATCACATGACTTAGAATTCAGTATCAGAGAGAGAGAGAGAGAGAGAGAGAGAGAGAGAGAGAGAGAGAGAGAGAGAGAGAGAGAGAGAGAGAGAGAGGTAACTGCCACATGGGAAAAATACAGGCCAATACGATGCTGCATATTCTATCTCTTCCCACTGCATCGGACATCAAGAGCTTGAAACGTAATAAAATGTAAAGCTGCTTCAGTCAAATCTTGTTAGAACGCCAATCAATATTAATCAACTTGGAAAAAAAAAGCGATGTATATCTTTTCCACTTCTTTTTCGCTTCTGGTAGCGCTCACTTCATTCTAGAAAACACTTGAAATGCGTAGAGAGAGAGAGAGAGAGAGAGAGAGAGAGAGAGAGAGAGAGAGAGAGAGAGAGAGAGAGAGAGAGAGAGAGAGAGCCCTACATGACATGACATCTTTGGTAAAAAGCAATACATTTACTATCCATTTCAGTGACCGCGGGTCATCGTTTTTCTCAAATATCTTTCAAACTAATTATTTGATCGAAATGGTACTTTGACGCAGTGTACAAGAAACCTCCCGCTAATTTTCTGACAATAAAGTGCATTGTCAAATGGTGTTAGTTAAGGCGTTTACTCTTGACTTTTAAAGGCAAAGTCGCATGAGTCTGCAGGACTAACCTACGCAATCGAACGTCCGCTATCCCCCATAGACAGGAAAGGGGGGGGGGAGGAGATGGGAAGGCCAGGAAATTGGGTTGAGGGAGGGATGAGGAGTGGAAGGGAGAGGGAGGGGAAGGGAGAGGGAGGGACGAGATGGAGATAAAGGGCGCTCGAATGCATAGTTTGGCGATGCTTGGCAACACCATGTAAGTCAACAGTAAACGCCTTAACTAAAACCATTTGACAATGCACTATATTACCAAAAGTTAGCGGGAGGTGTCTTGTACAAAGTACCATTTCGATCAAATAATTAGTTTGAAAGATATTTGAGAAAAACTATGACTCGCGGTCCCTGAAATGGATAGTAGCGTAGTTTGACATCGTTTTCTAGGAGGTATTTACAGAAAAGAATAAAATGTCCTATTAAATGCTGTACAAAAATACAGATAAAGCTAGTAGTAACATCATCAGTAGTTTTGTCACAACCACAACTACTGCTAACAACATCCATAACAAGAACAAGTTGTGCAAGATCTCTGTGTGACCTTAAAACTAAGTTGGTTCTGGTGAAAATGCAAGCAAAATCATTAAAAAAAAATCTGGGAGATTTCAAACTTGACTAAATGACCTTCTGCAAAGGTCGCAAGGTGTATGAATTAATGCTGAAACTGTACTTGCCCACTTCCAAAACAACACCATGAATTAAGCAATGGTAGCCTATCTATAGAATTAAAAGATATGAGAACGGACAGACAGTCAGACGCCGTGTGACCTCGAACTTGTGGAAACAACGTCGGGTTATGGAAAAAATGTCTAACTACACGTTGAAACAATACAGCAAACGTTAACAAACGACATGAGTACAAGAAGGTTATCAGAAAAAAAAAAGATAAATCTACGAGCGAGCAGGCAGACAGACAACCAGATGATGATTACTGTACCGACAAAATATAGTTCTAAAAATATTACCAACAACGAACACTCTTGAGCTAAAATGATAACATGCCTTTAGAACAAAGATACAAACTAACCTAATAACTCTCCATTCCCAATGTGTTGGTTCAACTTCAAAGCACAAGCTTTCGGGACATCTACGATGCAAAATTACCATTAATGTTACAAAACTCTAATATTCAAAGCAATTCTAGTTTTAAAATACATTCCACCAGTTTGGTCCCCTCAAATCCCACCACAAGCTTTTTGATGGCATCCCAGGATCTTTTCGAAGCCAACATGGTGGCCGCTTCCCCTCCAACTAAAATATGTCATTACATAAATCCATAAATTTGCTAAAAGGTAAATGCGGACGGTTTCACCTGCATGGAAGCATGCATGCACTCGCATTCGTGCGTGCAATGAGCATAGTTCCACGAAAAGACAGGGAGTGAGAAGGAGGAGGGGGGGGGGAGAGAAGAGGAGGAGGAGGAGGAGGAGAAAAGGAAGTTAGGCGTTTCATATCCTAACCCAACCTTTGCTACAGTTTTGCCTCAATTCCTGTCACGTGCCCATGGACCACTAGGGTCAGTTACACACCTAAAAGCAAATATTTCCGGTGTTGTCCCTCCAACGGAAATAGTTTTAAGCCAATTACCGTTTCCGAAATACTTCGGTAGATTAACAACTCAGCACCTGAGTAAATTCTGAAAATCGGCAACGTACCCTGAAAGCTGTTGTTTTTAATGAACGAAAGGAAACGACAGGACCAAAATCACGAACGCTAGTTTGGGAACGATGACATTACCGTTCAACGCGCTGTTCTGAAAATTTTAACGAAAAATAAGAACGAAATCACGAACATTTGTGCACATGCGATCATATTCCCGTTTGACGTTCCAGACACTGCACTCATAGTTCGCGTATAACACAAATAAACGAAATTACAAGCCTTAGAGTACGGACGTCTATATTGTCGTTGCACGTTCAATCCATTGCATTTGCAGTAGTCCCCTGAAGCCTGATGCATCACATGACATGACAGACGGTGCCAGTCAGACGGTGAAACAGACTACTATTGATTGTTTTAATTCTGTTGCATATACACGAACACACACAGGTGAGCGTCAGCAGGGAACACACTGGGGCGATTAGGGGATGCCTCAGCACGCATTCTGTGCCATGAGGTTAATTTTTCAAACACGTCTAGAAGTAACAATTAAAACGTGGTCGCCGAGTTAAAAATGTCAATTTTCCGCAACGCATTATGAACCCATGTATTAAACCGCACCAAAAGTTTCATGTTCACACATTTAAATCTAAAATAACTCGAATTTAAGGAGCATGAGGAGTAACCTATACAATTTGAAAACCTGCGCTCACTACCAACAGCACAAAAATACAATACTTTTTTTTCTTTAACAAACAGGCGGCAAACAATGTGTCTCAGACGACAAGAGAACATTAAGTGCGCAAAGGAATAATACAAAAAATACAAAATCCATGTTATCAATGTTCATGATATGCACTGCAACAAACGCAAACATCCAAATGTTTCGCAAGAAAAAAAAAATATTCCACGGCATGAACGTCGAACAGCGGACATGAAACAGTGGTCAGTCCGGCTTTTGGATATGTAGCAAGATTGCAACAGCTGCATATATTCTCAAATAACTTTCTTATGATGAGAACTAGAGGTGAATTATCTCTCCACAAAGGATTTTCGAACAGAAGAGGATGCAGGGAATTCTCGCTATTATTTTTCTATAAGAAACACTTAAATAGCTAAAGTAAATAAAAAGAATTTCCTTCATTACCTATGGTAACGATGCAATGCGAAAAAAGAGCATTCCGAGCACACAAGCGGACGACCTATTTTCACGCGCATCTACGCATGACGGTCTACCTTTGTACCAATTTTGGCTGAAATCTATTCAACCGTGTACGATGTGCTGTCATGACAAAGTAAGCATGACAGACACACAGATGGACAGAAAACAGACAACCAGAAGGATTATATCGTTTCGTGCACATCAATGCAAGATGTTCAATATATTTAGTAGGAGGAGTTCCAATGACGTGTGATAAACACACTGACGTACACTCACACAGACGATCTCCTTTCATGCATATCTATTTGTGACGGGTGTACCGTTGTCTATTTGTGACGGTGGACCGTTGTACCAAGTTAGGTTAAAATCCTGTTACCCCAGTAGGATGTGGGATGAGCTGTGATGACAAAATACGCAAGACTGAAATCCCTTCAAGCATGTAGTAACGTTGCAATGAAAAGTAAATGCCAGGGGCAAGTCGGTGAGCAGGCAGACAGAGACACTGTCCCTTCATACGCGTCTATGTATGATGATCCATACCTAGGCTGAATGAAATCCCTTCAAGGGTGGAGTTTCGATGACCAAGTGTGAAAGACACACTAACTGACTGACAAACGGAGGAAAAACTTTAGTAGCCCCTTGTCAGTGCACAAAGAGCAAATGAGACCCTTTCCCATCTGGACTTCGCGGGAAGGAGACGGAGGCAGAGTCATTGGCCACGACTCCCTCGCAAGACGGTCACCACTCCAATAAGGCTATGACGACCACCTGTGGCCCGATAACATTACATTTACATACGAAAAAATATGCCCTTCTCATCAATTAAACAGATGAAATCAACAGTCTAGCGTAATACATCTTTTAAACCAATAACTAAAGTTTAAAATCCTACGAAAAACCCTAATATCCATTTCTAATGCCAAATCTTTGAGAAATAAAAAGGGAGAAAAACCAGGGCAACCAAATCTATTCAGGTAAAAATCATTTCTTGTCTGAAAAAAATATTTTAAAACCCAAAACAAGATTAATTAACACTGGGAAAAGCAAACTCTCAATAACACTGAAGAAATTTTCTTCCTTTCCATTCTGTTGCCTTGCTTGTGAGCTTGTATATGTGTGCGCGCGCGCGCGTAAACCACCAAGGTTAGTGGCACGTCCTTCGCTGTTCCATTAATTCTGCTCAGCCCAAATAAAGTTCCCGAACTGTCAACATTCACGGCATTTAGCCGGCACACCCTGGGCGCTGATAATCTCCAGATTTTCACCGAGGGATGAAAATCGCGATTGCATACAGCAGACCTATCCATAGGAGGGAGGACAAAGGGGTTGGCAAAAATAGAAAGCACAAAATCTAGAAAATGGATTAAAAATATACCGAAAAATGTCGATTCGGAATACACAGCAGAAGCGAATTCATTCCAAAATGAGAATATACTTGCAAACCATAATAAATGTACGCTCGTTTACATACATATACAGTGAATACGGACACATTAAGTTGTTAAAAATCACCATGAAATTAAGGGTCTCTTCATAAATAAGACTAGGGCAAAGTCAACAGAAAGGGTCCTTTATATGAAATCTTTAAACATCTTATTCCAAATTTAGAGCCCTGCACCTTCGTTTAAATAATGAGAGGAAGAATGATGCTATCCTCCGAATATGTGTTGTCGACTATGAAAAATCCACGTGATTTAAGTGCTACAGTTGGCACACACACACGGGGGTAAGAGAGAAATAACGATAGTTTGACACTAAAGCTCTTTAAATTTTATCAAACACATGGAGGTTTTCGAATGAAAACTGGGGAAAACTCCATAAGCAAATAGCTGTGTCATTCTTCCAAAAAATTAAATACCGGAAACGCTACATAATAATACTATTCCAGGAAGAAAATAAACGGTGGAGTTTTTGCATGGAAGGTATTTCTCCCGTAAGAAAAATAAAAACTTCAGTCTTCCCGTAAAAAAGAGAACACACACACACACAAAACAGATCTGATGAAATAAAATCTCTAAAGATTTCAAAATATTGCCTAGCTTATCATTACACAATGTGAAAGTTTAAATAAACCCTCTAACTCTATTAAAATGGCAAAAGTAGCAATATTTGGTTAAAACCAAGAATATCAAGTCCAACTATCAGGAAGTTATCAGACAATTTTATATGGTGAAATTATTCATCTTTATATTCTGTTCTTTTTAGTTCCAATAAAACGTGATTCAAAGAAGCAAAATCTAAAAAAAAGCAATTGAAGTTCCGAGTATTAGTTGAGAGAGAGAGAGAGAGAGAGAGAGAGAGAGAGAGAGAGAGAGAGAGAGAGAGAGAGAGAGAGAGAGAGAGAGAGAGACGCCTGCGCGCAAAAGGGGGCAAACAAACCAGGCAAGTGAATCACAGTACACATTTCGCCCATCTCTTCCTGAAGTTGATGGCAAACAAGTCATTTTCCTTCCCAGTACGTCTCCTGAATGTTACTAATCCTTTCATCATGAATCTCAAAAAGACCTTTGAGAGAGAGAGAGAGAGAGAGAGAGAGAGAGAGAGAGAGAGAGAGAGAGAGAGAGAGAGAGAGAATAGGAATATCTTTTACCGTAGAGTGGTGAAATAATTTAGAGGAATATTTTTTTACCACAGTGGTGAAATAATTTAGAACACACGAGGCTCGCTCTCTCTCTCTCTCTCTCTCTGATAAAGTATTCTTAATATTTAATTTATCTGAAAATAATTACCAGAGATATATGAAAATTTATCGTCCAAAGTCAGTCGTCGCCATAATACGACTGAGGGAAGCAATTCGCAAGAGGATTAGCTTCAATTAATTGGCACACTCGGTGCAAAGTTCATTCATGGAACACGAAATGGAATTTAAAATGTTTAAACACTGAATACATTTCAACAACACTACTTCAACTTTTGCAGCTGTCGATTTCTTTTCCTGACTTTAGCAAAAATAAAAGTCTTTAAGAAAGTTGCACAACAAAAAAAGGGCGTTGCAAAACATGTGTGCATCAGCGATAAAGTCTTGTCAGTCTTTTTTTTCTATCTGTCCTTTTCCTATTGCATTATAAATGTCAAGTGGTAATGAGTGCATTACAATGACATCTGTACTGTTAGAGAAAATCGAAGTGGTTTTCGATTTTCATATAAGGACAGACCAGTTTCCATTCATATAACTTATTTTACTGCAACCATACAAACCAGCAACTATACTTAAGCACAATGCCTCCGTTAAAAGAGGTACGCATGGCTTTACGAACACGCAATCATAAATAAACAAGATAATAACAGATATTAAGCATCAAGTAACTCCTAATATGTACAAAATATATGAATAAATAAAAATGCATAAACTCCCATCTGATACTAAAACCGGAACCGTACAACCGGATGTTAATGGAAAATAGACACACGCAACAATAAACCTCAACTGTATTGTATCGGCTGTTTTTATGTCATATCCGTGCAATGATGTATCACTTTGTGAGCTCTCTCCTGGTTCCGCCTCCGTGACAATATTGTTCAAAATACGTCACGTAATGTGACAGAAAAAACGGCAAATAAATTATGGGATGATAAAAAACAATCACTATTGTATAATTGAAATAAAAATCATAGGGAATTTCTCACTATTTGAGATTACTTGTTTCTTCTTGATTCTAAACATTTAAGACAAAATAAAGGACTACTGATACAACTTTCAAAACCAGTCACTGATAATGTGACCTCCTAAAAGTGCTATTTTGGGCCCTTCATCTTTCGTAACTATTTTTCCAGATGCTGAATGGCCTTGACGTCATTCATACTTGGGCTATAGTGGTAATAATTTCAATAGTGGTTAGGTATAGAGAACTAATAATAATAATAATAATAATAATAATAATAATAATAATAATAATAATGAAGAAGAAGAAGAAGAAGGCTTTATTAGGTCCAACCTTTCCAATGAAAATCCTTCTTAACATAGCACATACTGTAAGCTGTATAACGCAAAAGCATAAAAAACACAGGCACCACACAATATTTTTCTTCCAATAACAAAATAAGAAATTACACAGTTCCTGCAGGAAAAATGGAGAGCTCCAACTACGGTACTGAGAAAATTGAGCTAGTGAAGGAAAAGGCAAAAGAAATGAGAACTGCGGATAATACACCCTTGAGAGGGGTTTAAACAAGCTAGCAGGTGTGGTCGAAAAGCTGTCAGGTACACTAAGGGTTCCCCCCACTTCTGTTCCTTCCGTCTTCCTCACTCTCATCAACCAATACCTCCCTAAATGTAGAACGAATCCCGCACCAACACCCAACCCCCTCACGCCAACAAAAGCCTCTCTTCCAAATGCAAACAAACGAGAGAACGAACATCCCGCTTATCTCGTCTCACAATGTTATTATTGTTACTGGTAAATAGTAGTTCAGCCAAACAAATAATCTACCATTATCAATCTTCTACAACTGATTAAATTTACCCCTTGAAAAACAGGGAAAAACAAAATTATTACGTAGATCAGAGAAAACCTGAGTAAACTAAACCCTAGGGAAAAGGACTAATGTATCCAAAAAGAGACATTTAAGCCCTCGTTCAACTCGTTTGCCTGAATGCATAAAAAATTAAGTATGGCTGAATTCTTCAACTTAACCTTCAACACAAAGATGTTACTAGGATGACTGACGGCTTGTGGGCCATCTTAAAATGCCACAAAGACTATATTATAGATAATGAACGCATTCACACAATGTTAAAATTGTAATTATAAATAACAAACATGTCTTAAAAATGCACAGAATCAAAATATTTATAAATATAGAACGATGAAAATAGAGACAGACACATAAGCATTAAGTGTTCGGGAAAATATTATCCTAATTATAATAAAGAGAATCAATATTAAAACAGCCTCGACTGAATTACACCAAAATCAAATAAAATTACCTGAAAAGAGATGTCAAGAACACACGACCAATTAGGGAAATACAAGACGACATGTCTGTTGTTGCATTTCGTTGGGTCTCGATCCGTCAGAATGATCCTTCCACCTATGCCGCTGCCCTGTCTTTCACCTGGGGAACGTCGACATGAAAAGGTACTTAGGGTAACGAAGTTTGAAGCCTCCCTTATTGAAGGGGAAGCCAATAAACGAGGGCTGTGCCTCTCCTATCAATTTTTCTTTCCTTTCCGAATACACACACGGCCTATTGAATCACTTATACCTTCACTTCATTCGGTTAGTTTCTCTCCTTTACTTCTAAGACGCATATCCTCAATCTATTTCGCTCTGTTATCAAGACGAGAATACAACATTTTTTCCAACGAACAGACGCGTGCTAATCTTACATGGTTAACAACCAATCAGGTCCATCCTCTCGGCAACCACTTCCTCTAGTCTCAGAACTCCCATTTCCTCATCATGCTTCACATTTTCTGCCTCCCTCGACTTACACCATCTCGGAGCAGCACTTTCGTTCTTCCATCACTTTTCCATTTCTATCACTCGAACCATTCCCCATTTATATGTATCTCGATGTCTTACAAATCATCCTACGAGCGAATGTTTTGGAAGCTGATCCAGCCCAAATTTCGGCAACCATTTCCTTTCCATCAAGGCTTACTGTTTCTTTATTCTCTCCAATTTAGCTTATTCTTTGTATTTTTCCTTGCAACATGCATATATCAATAAATTCTCGTTTTTTTTTTACAATGATTATACTTATCCTCTTTATCTCTCCCTTCATCCTTCCCTCGGATCTCTCTTCTCTCTTTCTCTCTCTTTAACCTTCCCCTCTTTTCCTTGAGGTGGCCGCCTGGCTGGCTCCCGGTTGCCCCTAGTGACGGTTGCCATGGTTACCTCATCATGTTTTCAACTCGTGCCGACTTGTCTCACACGCTTCCTTCGTCCGAATCCATTTTCTTTGGCTCGGAAGCAACGGCCGCGGTAAGAACAGCTGTGCATTACAGAGACACCTAAAAGCCTCGGTAATAACTGACGATTATTAAGACGGCATGAAAATAATCTCTCTCATTCGAGAACGATGAGCTTGAAGGAGTGTGTCCATTTTTTTGTGTCGTTGGCCGTCAACAGGTGTCTGAACGGGGGCCTTGCGCCCCTGCGAGTAAAAGGGGAATTCCCTGCTTATCTTACACCATTCAATTTTGACCCCTTGGCTCCCAGCGCCCGAGGGGTGAAATTCTGAATCCCTCGGAGGACGGGCGAAGGCTTATTTTTCGGCGTTAAATGAGAGAGAACTTTCCTATGGTTGGAGAGGCCGGTGAAGATTTTAGGCCACATTCAGATCTGCACCAATATCATTTATCCCATTTTCTGAAACGCTTGAATATTTCCCGAGAAAAACCAAACAAGAAATATATTAAGATTTTATAAAATGTCCATTAAATGAGTTTTAGAAAGTTGAGAGAGAAAGAGAGAGGGAGTACTGCGGGAACAAAATAAGTGACTAAAAGACCCACCCATCCATGAAGCTGCCCCATGTATGAGTCTGCTATAATAAGGGCTACGGTAAAAGCTTTTGGTTAGGTCGGGATAACTTAATAACGACAGGGGAAAGAAGAAAGAAAGATGAATAATATGATAAAATTACGAGACGTGCGTTCGTGACGGAGAAAGAAGAGTATGCCCTGGGGGGGAGGGAGGGGGAGGGAGGAGGGCACTCGGACATAAATTGAAACGAAGTAAATGGGGAAAAAAAAGATCAAATGACATCATACGAGATCAGAAGAGTGGGGAGGGGAGGAAGGAAGAAGAGTAGGGCAAGGGACAATAAGGCCGATACAGGAAGAAGTTCTCGTTGGAATATTGGCACTAACCTACACCGGATCTCTCTCTCTCTCTCTCCCTCTCTCTCTCTCTCTCTCTCTCTCTCTCTCTCTCTCTCTCTCTCTCTCTCTCTCTCTTTCCCCTTGCAGTTTCCAGAATGGTTCCCATCTCGATGACTTAAAGCCAGCCAATATTCACGCTCCCTGAGCTCCCACCCCACCCCCACCAAGTTATATTACCCGCACACCAGCACACACACACATACGCACACACCTCGCTACAATCATCAAATCTTAATTAACAACGATCCCTCTGAAATCACTTTTTTTTCTTTCTTTTCCGGGGGGGGGGGGGCTGTTCTGTGATCGGAAACCTCCCACCCATTCTCCTTCGATGAGAATGAGTTCATTCATTTTTGTTGGCCATTTAATTATAAAGAGTACGATTAAAAATAATAATTTACAATCCGTAATACATATAGAAATTGAAAAAAAAAAAAAAAATTAACGGTGATAATTCCAAAGTTCATCCTAATATCTTTTATGTGTGGCGAAGTTTCCTGGACTATTTCTGAAAAGGGGTTAAGATACATACATAATAATGAGGCTAAAAATATATATATATATATATATATATATATATATATATATATATATATATATATATATATATATATATATATATATATATATAAAAATAAAGCCATTACTTAAGTACTCATCCTCATACATAGATTCATTCCTACTCACGCAGATATATATATATATATATATATATATATATATATATATATATATATATATATATATATATATATATATATATATATATATATATATAAAAAAAGAATGGGCTCCATGAGACCCATCATATTACATAAACATCGGATGTTCGAAACGGAACTTTTTGCAAAACAAGAAAGTCAGTCCTCCCAAACTTGACGGACCTGGCTTACAAATTCTGTGGTTGAAGGAACTGCGGAAAATTAAAGAATATGACTTGAAGGCGAGTCAGTGTATGCCATCAATGTATTGCTGATCTGAATCGTAATTTATCCAAATTTCTGAAACCGGATTAGGTCAGTTTACTCTGTTAGAACTGTACTTGCAAAAAGTACACTGAACTGGCGCCATATCCACTTAAACTCGATTACCCACATGTGTAACACTGTATCAGTCTACCAGAACCAGAACTGGGTTATTCCTAAACCTTCCATCATAAAATATATAACCGACCATATTTGAAACTAGGCTAGACAGAATTTCGTCCATCTGAAATGCACTGTTCATGATGCGTAAAACCAGATCAACCTAACTTCCCTCAAGCCAGAACCGGACTACTGCAAATATGTACAACCAGATTGTTCCTACTTCTTTCCACTGCTGCCAGATTACTCTCTATATGTAAATGCTGGCTTGTCTAACTTCTTTTCACCAAAATCGGATTCCTCCTAATATGTTATACCAGAATAACCTTCAGCCAGTGGGCGACCATCCGAAATTTCATCAAAAATGCATCTGCGGCATTTATGTGTAAGCTCTACTAACTATGAAAAATGGTTAAGGCATAACCTCTAAAATGAACCAATAAAACAGGGGCCCAGCCACACCCACTTCTTACGCGACAAAAATATAAAATGACCAACACGAGAGAGAGAGAGAGAGAGAGAGAGAGAGAGAGAGCACTCCTATTACTACGATGTAAAACTGGCAGAGCAAAGGAATATTTCCCAAATTTATCTAAGTGTGTGCAGCAATGTACTTATGCCACCTACTTTCTTGAATCACCAAAGGAAACGCAGTGCTCGTTCAATTCGAGGAAATGTTTTTTTTTTTTTAATTTCCTTTCATTTTCACCTGAACTTATTTCACTTCTTTTATTTGTCACTGTCCAGAATATTTAAGAAAGCATTCTAAACCAAGTATCTGCTCAATACATTACTTTAAATTTCCTGTCAAGTTCTTTAATTTCTAAAAATCTGGAATTATTTCTCGACAATTTACAATTTCCACTATCCTTCCATTCCTTCAGCCAATTATTTCAACTCTTCATCATCGAATCTTTCATTTCAGAAACTTACATAAAATCTTCATTGATCACCTCAATGGATTTCCATCATGAATGTTTATTGAGCACGTTACTTCGACTTATATTTTTACCATCAATTACTGACATCCTGTTTTTTCTCCATTATTTCGTCAAATCCTGGTATTAATTTTTTTTCACTAGTCGTATTCGCAAAACTGAGTTAACTAACTAATCTTCGAATTTCAGTATATTTTTGACATCTTGAATATAAAGCACTGGCATTTCCTGAATTTCATCTTAAATGTATTCTATAGAGCATGTATTTTCGTCGTCTGCATTATCTATTTTCTCTTATCTTTCCAATTTCGTTCTCTATCCTTAACAATTGTGCAGTTACATCAATAATTTCAACATATATATATATTCTAAACATTTGTGCTATTTAGCCTTCACAATTCCATCAACTATTCTTTACTTCAATTTCATCCAATGCCCACATTTTTACCGGTTCCCCTGAACATCTATATCTTTTCTTCTTTGCAATTTCATCGTCTACCTCCTTCCCTCAGAGGCAAATGGAGGAGGAGGAAGACACCTCACCCAACGTAGCACCAACATTAAAGTCTACTCACAAAGTTAGCCAACTTCAAGGAAAATTAACTTTTTTCCTCTGTCCACTTATTTCCCCGAGTACAGGAGAGAGAAAAGAGAAAAAAATTTCGCCAAGAATAACCGCCTCCGCTTGATAAGAGGGAGGATGGGAGTCTGTGTACGAAAAAACCGGCACCAGAGAGAGAGAGAGAGAGAGAGAGAGAGAGAGAGAGAGAGAGAGAGAGAGAGAGAGAGAGAGAGAGAGTAAATTTAAACTGTCAACCGTAACACCTGCATACACGAGTTCTTTTAACAGCACGTGCAAGTGTACAAACAAGTGCAATTCAGGTCCACTGATTTATAAGCTACTTTCACGTTGTCATCCTAGCGTTAGGAGGCTGCCCCTTTCACTCTCGAATATAATATATATATATTTATTATATATATATATATATATATATATATATATATATATATATATATATATATATATATATACATACATATACATATATACATATATGTGTGTGTACTGTATACATAGAGAGAGAGAGAGAGAGAGAGAGAGAGAGAGAGAGAGAGAGAGAGAGAGAGAGAGAGAGAGAGAGAGAGAGAGAAAGCGTAGCTCCTCAGAAAAAGATTATGGTCTCTGCCATATTCGTAATACAACAGGTAAACCATAGATGAGCACCCTGTACAGAAAACTCCCATAATATTAGCAGCTTCATAGACATCGGCACACACACACACACACACACACACACACACACATTGCCATTTACCTTTTTCTTGCTCTTGCTCCCTGGGTGTTTGAGCACTCCCATTCCAAAGTCGATTTACAACATATCTTCAGGACTTCTAGCTCCTCTAACGATTCCTTAACTATACTCTCTTTTCATCGATTTATCATCTTCCAAATTTTCATAAGACAGAACCACTTCCAACACTCTGACCCATTCTTTCGCCTGCAATAACCTTTTTGACCAATACTTATCTCTTATTCCTTACCATTCCAATTTTTCCTATACAATATATATTACGGAAACAATTCACATGTACAGTTTCAAGATTTTTCCTTTCATCAGCATTGAACCCATTATATTTCAGTTCCATAGAGGAGAGTTAGCCCAGCAATCCCCTCATACATTCACCCCTTGCCTTCCACAGACAATTCTAAAGTATTCTAGCAATTTCTTCCATACATAATGCAGTCTACATTGTTTCACTTACTCTGCAACTCATCTTTTCCCTCACATACCACCATCTGATACGTTTCATCCACAGTACTTACATGAATCAGCTACTTTCATTCCGCCGTCATGGATAACATGGATAATCACATTTATTGCTCCCTTTTCCTTGTTTCCATTTGCACTTATAAATTAACCTAATCACATTCACTACTGTACGCCATGCCCTTTCACCTTAGTCTAAACTCCCCCAAATCGTCCAGCTTTCTTACTGTGGGCATACACAATATCATACAATTCATAATTTCTGCAACACAAACATAACCACATACAGACAAAACATATATATATAGACAGCGGCCACCAGTGTTTGGTAATAAAAAGTCTGAGATTCTCGAACTTCAGTACCAAATAAATTGCAGACTCATATATGTTTTCCCAAATTTTCTCCCTAATAAACTTCATTTCTTCCCGTTTTACTTTTTTTCCTTGATACCCAAGCCTTCTACATCCTTAGGAAGATAATGGCTGGCACTGAAATGACAAACCTCCTTTACCCAGCACATGTGGAGGACCCTTGACAGCTCGACTTCTTGGCTTTTCATCAAAAGCTTATTAGTCCTCGATCGAGAAGCTGTGTTCAGCATCGGGAGCTTAACGTCAATCCTAATCAATATGCCAAAGCTCTTCAGAGGAGGAAACGGAAGAGGAAAGGGAGGGAAGGAAAATAGGGTTGGGGTGGGGGGAATAAATAAACATAGCGAAAAGGTAGTTCAGTAACTGGATGAAGGCAAGCGTGGCCACGTCGTACTTACGGCAAACTTGTCAATGGACGACAGCAGTGATATGACAGCACTCGACAATCGAAATAAGCCTAAAAATAATATAATTGGATGAAAGAAAGAAGGCGTAGGAAGGAAGTCATTTTAGTTTCATTTCTAAGAATACCAAAATTGTAATCATAAACTGTATGCCTTGTATATGTTGATAACAAAAAGGAATACAGTCCTTGAAACATTTTTAACATAGCAACTGTAATGATCTACGTTCTACTGTAGAGTAATAATAATATCATACAAAGAAATTACCAAATATTCGTAAGAAAATGGCAATAAAACAATAACAATCATTGTGAGCGTTCAGCACTTAAAACTTAACATGCTCAACGACAAGTCAACACACCTAATTTCCCTCATCCATTTAAGAAGAGAGATTGATTGATTAATTGAGAGTTAGTCACAACTACCAGAGAGAGTAAGAGAGAGAGAGAGAGAGAGAGAGAGAGAGAGAGAGAGAGAGATTGTTAAAAATTTTTCAGAAGTTACCTTGGGGGGAGGGGGAGGGGAAAAAACTTACAGTGTTCTGTTTTCAATAACTAAATAAAACGGAAGGAGGTACACCGGCAAGTTGCAAAAACTCATCGGGATTTATAACACCATTTGCCACGCTACCGACCATCCCAAAACAGAAGACAGAAGAAGGAAAGAAATATAAAAACCATGGCATGAGAGAAGGGAGATTTGCGAGATATACTGCGCTGGAAAGACAAAGAATCGGTTTACGAAAAGAGATTCAACTAAAAGGGATAAAACCCTATCGAACACGAGGAACATAGCAGACAATAAAACCAGAGGATTATAAAAGAAAAATTGCAGGACAAGAAAAAACTGAAAGATTCCTTAATTAATAAACTCGAGGAAAGCTAGTCAAAATGGCGAGGAGACGTGCAATAAGAAAGAATACCGAAGAAGAGCATTAAAAACCTTACTCATTAAGGATAATCTAATTAATGAAACTCTGTCAACAATATTAAAAGAATAAGACGTTAACTTCAACTGCACATTAATATTACTTTGCGTTTTTCACACCCAAGAACTGGTGTCTAACAATTTTTCCTTACCGCAACCATCCTATAGTATCACTGGTGTCTAACAATTTTTCCTTATCTCAACCATCCTATAGTATCGTCGGCCAATCTTGATAAAAAGAGGGAAGAAAAGAGTGAAGTCCTAAGATGCTGTCTATTACCTATAGAAGACCTAAACGGTTTCCTCCTACAAGATTAGGTATATATAGAAAAGACAAAATAAACGAAGTACATATGAAAAATCCATTTCTAACCAAAACTGTCAAATGTAATAAAAAAAAGGAATATAAAAAGTAGATACGTCCTACTTTCGACAAGCATGAACACACATCAGAAGGAAATAAGACACTCTTCAAAGGCAAAACGTCAATAATGATGGGAAATTGAGAGAGAAAAACAGAACAGAGAATAACCACTTAATTATGCAATTCAAAACGAAAACAATTCATTAATACCTCTCAGTAATCCACGGTCGGTAAAGGTTAGGCGGGCTATCACCTCAAAAATCTCAAACATAGAAGGCCAATAGAGCAAAATCCTTAAGCTCAAGGATTAAACCCACATGGAAAAACTTTCGAAGCTTTTTCACGGAAAAATACTTTACTTTGCTAAGAAATTCTCTTCAAAGTAAGCTGGGAGTGACCGAATATCCACGAGAGAGAGAGAGAGAGAGAGAGAGAGAGAGAGAGAGAGAGAGAGAGAGAGAGAGAGAGAGAGAGAGAGAGAGAGAGAGAATTACATATGTAGAATTGATCGGAAAGTACATAGAGTAATTTCCCTCAGAATGTAAAATTCTCTCTCTCTCTTTCAGCAGCAGCAGCAATATCGAGTGCAAACGTTAAAATTCCCAATATTTCTCTCTCTCACTTGCCTGGGGCTGAGACAAATAAGAGATCGGGTGAAAATAATCCTTGCAAAGGAATGAACTCGATATCAATACTCCGTTACCTCGCTGTTTCGGCATTTGCCAGAAACTATATTTCTTAAAATGTTCATTATCAAAATAAAATGTCGTAGGCAACCTGACGACACTCTGAAGCTAGGAGCCTATTCATAATACTTGGGAAAACAAGTTACATCAACAATCTTCGTTTTGAAGGCAAGATTACTTGCCTTTTAGGATGACATCTCAGAAATTCATTTCATCTCAGAAAAGATGGCAACATCAGCAACATTATAGCTCAAAATGAGTCTACTACAAGAATAAATTTTGGAAATTCTATGTTTCAAGAAGGATTAATAATTATCTTGACATATCCATAAATTACGAATCGTCCTTCAATAACAACATTAACATTACCGATACAGTCTTATATAAGAAAAATTAAAATTCCAACAACAATAAAGCGTTACTAATGACATACATACGTACACACACACACACACACACACACACACACACACACACACACACACACATATATATATATATATATATATATATATATATATATATATATATATATACATATACACGCATACACTTTACGGCATTACATAATAAAACTGTACCGTATTTCTTTCTAAGGAACCTGACTGCAAAACTTTCATATATGGAATTAAAATACACCTTAACTCAGTGATAAAAGCTTTAATGGCAATACGGTATCCAATTAATTATGATGAGGGGTTAGAAAGGATAAAATACAGAACTCTCCCTACCCCTTTTAATCCGTCCCCCCCCTCACTCGTCAATGCATGAAGAACAAGGGAATAACATTTAATGAAATTACCATTTGCACTTTGTTGGTTTGTACTGTGAAAACCGTCGCGTGACAATCAAGTGGCATAATAAATGGTGCTCAAAACGACATACAAAGAAACCCCGGAATCTACCATACAAAACAATGGAAAATTAATCTTTCCCGCACTATCAATAGTCAAAGAGTAAGGACTAGAAACGAACACTGAGAGAGAGAGAGAGAGAGAGAGAGAGAGAGAGAGAGAGAGAGAGAGAGAGAGAGAGAGAGAGAGAGAGAGAGAGAGCATACATATGATGCGAGTATATAAATGTATTTTCAATTTCCGTAGGAAATGGCACATGATAATTCAGTGTAGTAGTTCCCACCATCACAACAAACCTCCGAGAGTATTTCTCAACATTTCAAGTATGATTTTGCTTCCACAAATTTCTCGATTTTGTTGATATACAAGGGGGAAAAAAATAAAGAACAAAAACTATTTTCTGATGCACGACTAAAGATGAAAATAACTTCTACGTCTCCCTTTTTATCTTCGCATCTAACAGGCAACAGTCGAGACATATTCCCGTCCAACAAACTCCCATAAAGGTCAAGCTGAGTTGGGTCACAGACACTGGCACCAACGCCACTTCCACCCTTCTAGCAGTAACCTAACATATACTGACGTCAACAATCAGTCTGTCTCTCTCTCACGTATACACGCACACCTATTCTCACTTATTATAAGCGTTGATGCCGTTGTTAACTTGAGAAGAAAATATAAAACAATTACGGAAAATGCTGAAAGGTGCATTTATATTATCAATATCTCAATTTCGTGACTAGTTCTGTTAATTAGTGTCAGTGGTTCAGTTGACGGTTTTAGGATAAAGGGCTAGACTGTACCAAATTTACTAAATTTAGAGGTAAGAAAATAGTCTGGGAACGAAAATCTCATTCCACAAGATTACAGAGAATGCAGCATAAAATATATCCTTCGTAAAACATTCGCTCATTCCCCAGAAAAAAATGTAATGGGGATTTCACATAAAAACGCCAGAAAGGACAAAGCGTAATTCACACACAGAAGCACTACCTTCGAAAAAAAAAAAAGAGAAAAAGTCGTCTATAAAAGTCGGCGACACTGGCCACTGCTTGGAAAAAAATAATCAAGTGTCAACCTGCCATGAATTTCATACGCGTAAATGCCAACCAACATTTCCCAGACGCCAGACAAATTTGCGCAATATTAGGTCGTAGGTCCTCGGTCTGAGCGACTTCCCGTTGTATGACGTGTCCAATATTTTCAAACAGAACTTACTTATACCAGAACTAATATATACTATTATCGCATTATACAGTCAAATATGCATTTGCCATTTGCAAGAACAAATGGGTACTAGAAATAAGCAAAAGGACATGAAGGAATTTGGTAACAACAAACACCAATTCGTATATTTCCCATACATATACACACTCTCTCAATCGCTCATACCCTACGGGGAATAAGGCTCTCCTACCAAATTCGTATTAAACTAAGGAATTATCTCCGACGCAACAAAGACGTTCTTGGACATAAATCAACTAAACTTTGCCTCTTTAATCACTTCGGCTTAACCCTAGTAAATCTGCCTCTCTCTCTCTCGCTCTCTCTCTCATAATTAATTACTTCGATTTTAAAGTATATGGGAACCGTCCACTATAAAAACTTGAGCATATGAAGAACATGTCAATAGAAAGGCGCGAATAAACAGCTTCATTCCCTGAGAGAGAGAGAGAGAGAGAGAGAGAGAGAGAGAGAGAGAGAGAGAGAGAGAGAGAAACCTTCATATCTTTGATTTCAAAAATATTCTTAATTCCGTGTTCGCAAGAAAAAAGTCCAATCATCCATAACCAGCGATGCACGAATGACTCGATGAAAATAGAATACGACGAAAAAGGGACGACGCAGCATTTATCAAACTTTTTTCCCTGTCCCCAATAATGAATAAAATGGATGGCATATAAGGGGAGACAGCAATGGCAGTGGAAAGAGAAATAAGGAAAATAATGAGAATGAGGAGGAGGAGTATTAGGAGGAGGAGAGGCGAATCAGAAGCAACATCAGCAGCATGGCTGGATGAAACGATTACCGAGGACAATTCAAAAACTTACCAGCCTGGAAATAATAACTTCGAAGGAACCTTCTCTCGGTCGGCTTCTGGCCGAGGAAGAAGGAAAGAGAAGGGGCGGGGGAGATGGGGGGGGGGGTGGTTTGGTTGGTTGGTTGGAGGGGGAGGAGGTAGGAATGGAACGAAGGAAGTGACGGGGGACAAAGGATGTAGATGGGAGAGGCATATTCTAGTTCCTAATACTCCATCTGTTAGAAAATTCTAACTTAAGTTCTTATTGCTAATGCTAATTCTACCTCTTTTCAAAACTACTGCAGCACAGTTGAAGAATCAGAAGATGCAGCATATATGAGGCATCATCTTTCGACATCCTCCACTGCCGTCTCAAACGGTCAAAATTTCAGCCATCAAGATGACTTTACATAAATAAATCCAAAATTCATATTCAGTAACATGAAACCCGCCTCCCACGCAGCATTAATAACTGTCATTAAAACGTTCATTTCTCTCAAAATATTTTGTGGCGATAGTACCGCACAACACACACCGCCGATGAATTCTATCATAACATATACGTAAAACTGATGTACACGGCAGTCAAACTCCAGGTCTGTTGTCATTTGTATCATCACAGTATAACTGAAGATCAACTCTGATCAGAATGCTATTATCAGGTAAGGTGACTAGATTTTTTTCAAAATTTTCATTGGAATCATTGTTCATTTATTACCTGAATTGGCTTTGCCTTCTCACTGGTTTTTTTTTTTTTTTGTCTGCTGTTAGCTGGAGTGTAGGGTAATTAAAGAAATGGATTATGAAAAAAAGATTACGGAGCCAAGTCACGTCATTCCAGTTTGACCAAGACAACCAGAACAAAGTTCCCGAGGCATGTACTATGTTTTTTTTTTTTGGATGACGAGGTACCTTTTTCCTAAGTTTATATAACCGAATTTAACTAATGTATCCTCTAATACACTGAAAATCAATTCTAAATTCTGAGCTTCCTTTATTCTCCAAGATCAAGCTACGATAACAAAGTCACTATATAGCTGATACCTATTGTTCGAATAAAATATACGTAAAGTCTTCGTTAAAAAGCTGCTTATCAAAGAAGGAAGAAGGTGGGAAAAATGAGCAGATTCAAATACAAATAGCCAGATTCAGCGGATCGAGCGTTAAAAAAGGATTTCCTTCTAAATCTACATTTTTCTGATACATAACACAGGTTAGACATAATGAAGGCGATTGATGGCCGTCATTTAAAGTAATTAACAAATAATGTATTAACAACGAAAAATACCTGGTCCTGTGAAGTACCACCAGCAACTCTCTCTACGTAGGCACTGTTTGATTTTAAAATGTTTCCAAAATAATAGATAAGAATAACTTCTTTGGTTTAAAAAATTACCTATGATAAGACATTTAACGGGAGAACGGAAGAGGTGGCGGTGTGGAGAAAAAAGAAATCCACATACAAGCTCAAATTAATTAACCTTAACAGTGAAATAACAAACAGAGAGAGAGAGAGAGAGAGAGAGAGAGAGAGAGAGAAGGGGAAGCTAGTCACATCATGACGATATGGTACTCTGTTAACATAGCAGCGTCATTCACATTATTATACGAAATGGTTCGTCCTTCTCGAATCAAAGCCTTTTCTTTGTTCTGTTCTTTGTAAAAAAAATCAAGTACTTTCGGCACATGAATAATGAATAATCATGAGAGAGAGAGAGAGAGAGAGAGAGAGAGAGAGAGAGAGAGAGAGAGAGAGAGAGAGAGAGAGAGAGTCCATGCACTGCTTTGTTGGCTCTATTAATCTGAGGAGCAGCTATAATAGCACCTACCATTCGCTAGTGAATAATCCTTTCTCACTGCCTCAAGAACTGACATATGGAATTGTGCATCTCTAATTCCTTTTAAAATACAGACCTTGCTCTTAAATTTGCTTAATTTCTGTAAAGCACATACATCCAATATTCTTTCGAATTTGAACGACAAAAACCTCGACTGAGAAATGTAGGTGAATGCGTACAATATGTACATTTGCTGCAAAAAGAAAAAAAAAAACTTTTACCTTTAAATTCAGTACTTTAAAGCTTGGTCCCTTGTGTTATTTTCAAAAGCGCATGTGCAGTGGTCACTCAAGCAACCCCAACCAAGTGGTGCACTATCGTAGCATGCCAGGTTTCGATGACAAGCAATCAAACTTTAATCTTAGAAGAGACCCTCAAGTCAAGATCGTTTGAGATTTCATTTCATTTCAACGGAAGTCTATTTTGTTTTTTCTTAGCACGGAAATGTTTAGTGTAAAGTCGTGGAAACAATCATATTCTCGTAACGGCTTCAATTCAAACAGATTACATGCTTCTTCGTCCTTTGGTACAATCAAATAAATATTCCAGAAAACATCTTTACAGCAGACTTACTTAAACTTTTAAAATGGTTATTTTTTGTCAATCTGTATCAGGGAGTTCACCTCTTTCACAAGATTACTTTTACGTCTTCGCCACATTTTTTTTCTTAGTAATTATGTACACATGATTTTGCTTGAAATAATCTATATTCACGGGACTCCCTCGCTCTCTGAACCCTATATTGCCTGCCTTGACTTGAATTCCCTCCTGAATAACCTGGAGTAATCCTTCTCTTTCAAACAGACTCCAAAGTCCGAGAGAGAGAGAGAGAGAGAGAGAGAGAGAGAGAGAGAGAGAGAGAGAGAGAGAGAGAGAGAGAGAGTATATGCTCTCCATTCCCTTACTTCATAAGGCCTTACCGACCCTGGGATGTGGGAGCCAAAGCCGTAGGAGAGGGAAATCGCCTAACCTTCTGAGTTTTCTTTAACCTTGGTCCTCTATTATCCATTCTTGCATCGAATGGTAGGATAAACGGCACCCTTTTTACGCTATAAAATCACCACTCCCCCACCCCAGCAATTTCTCATTCTTCACCTCGACTCCTTTTCCCAAATACCCTTTAGCTCCCACAAAAGCAGCCAGCTCTGTGTATGTGTGTATGTGTATGAATGTGCATGTCTGTGTATGTGTGTATGAAAGCTTTCGGTTCACCTCCCTGTGCTTCTCTTCCACCAAATAACCAGGGTTCCCGCACAAAGATGGACTTGGGGGCCGCGCCTGGCCGAACAAAATTACAAAATCTTGTTTGGAGCTCCAAGTTTAAGCTCAAGGGTTCGTGGTTAGAGGAGGGAGGAGAAGATTTCAGCGACCTTAGGTCGTGGAATAAATCCATCCACAAGAGAGGCCAATAAAAACTGAGAGGGAAAGAAAAATAGAAAGAATATGGGGAGTTTTACTAATAGTGAAGGTGGGCTATAAATATTTAAAGCGAGAAGGAAACGTAAGATTAAATATTCCTACTGCAGTCTCACGTAAAAAGTAATAGTAATTCTTAAACCGATGGACCACGGTACTCTCCTTCTTTCTTCATGAATAACAGGAGAGAGAGAGAGAGAGAGAGAGAGAGAGAGAGAGAGAGAGAGAGAGAGAGAGAGAGAGAGAGAGACCTTAGTTTTAAATATTTAGTAGAAATGCCTACGTGTGATAAGGAAGTCAGAAAGCTGAATAGGAGCACTGTAAAAAGAAAAAACTTTCTGGTCAGCAATTCTTCAAGCAATAAGATACTAGAGTAATAACAGTAGCCCTTGTGAATTTGTGCAGAGCCTTTCATTAAAATCATGATGATAACACATCCGTCAAACATTCAACAGCCCTTCCACTATAACATCTAACAATTAAGGTCTCTTTCCTCCTTCATCAAAAAGATAATATATGTGGGATACTTAAAACACGGTTATTACTGAGTACAAGAGAGATACTGAGTGCGGGCTACCATACTGACCACACGCACAAGCCAATTCCTTCCTTGTTTTGTACAACACAAGGATGAACTCTCTTTTTGTGATGTTTATAATGTGAGAGATTGCACCTGGAAGGTTGTACCGGCACTGGACTTACTTTTTGCTTCCAGCCCTTGGAAAATCAAATACGTAAACACTTGTATAAGAAAACTTAATGAACAGTGTCTTCTCCTTCCTTCTTATATGGAATGTGCAAAAATGTTGTATTAAGACCCAAATGCAATGCACTTTTAGGTTACCCTCAGAGCAAAAAGTTCAATACGAAAATAAACAAAACTACAATCATTAGTTTATATGCTCTATGAAGGCAGAAATATTAAAATAAAAACGAGCTGGAGACTGTTTACTAACTATCCAACTTCAAGCTATATACGGAATAAAAGTTAAACATCCAAAAACAAAAACAAATTACTTTTGAATCGCCGACGAAAGAACACGAAGCTTGTATTTCTATTGTGAAACTGGAAAGATGACACCAAACTGCCAGTAAAAAAAAACTTTTTAATATAAAAGCCCTAATGCCTACAAATAACACAAGCAAAAACAATAAAAAAAGGCCAAATAAATAAAATCCGACCAAACCAGCGCAATTCAACGCACTCTTGTCTTTTCTAACATACCAGAACACATTAACCTCCTCAATGCCGAGAGAAGAAAAACAGGGGAACTAACAAAAGTCCTCATATTCGCACGTGTTTCATATTACCATTATTTTCATAATACTGCGGCAAAGATGCCGTATGACCACAATGCGGCGCTCTCTCTATTTTTCATACCCTGTCATCATTTTGTCTCTTATACTCGAGTAGTAGGATTTTCGGTTTCTTTCTTTTAACTAGTTTTCTCTTCACTACCAATTATTATTCGATTCTCTTATCTTTCTCCAGTAATAATAAATATTCCACTGTCTATTCTTTTTTCAAACAGATTTCCTCAGCTTTAATTGCTAGTCTAATTTTCTTTCATACAATCATGCTTATTCTGTTCTAACTTGATTCCCAATCTGGAGCATTTCATATCGCCCATTTCAATCATCTGTTTCTTCCATAGTCAATAGCATTTCCAAAATATTTCAATTTGCTTAAATTTTTACTAGAATTCAAATAATATGAATAATCTTAACATTTGAAGAATTATGTGAGCTTTAGCAGGTGGACTTCATTATTCAAATATTACCGCAATCCCAGGGAGAGACTGGTAAGTACTCAACTCAGTGTGCGTACTTTTGTGGACACATTTGTACACATGTAAGCATTTCTCGACATTTCAATCCGCATATAAAATGCCTCATAAATATCACAGAATGAAATGAATACTTTACTACTCAACGTCAAAAATACTGCTCAAGCGTAAGCGTAAGTACCAAAATGACATGCAAGTAAAAGAAGGACCCCTTTCAAATAGGCTCTCATTATTAGTATCGCATTACAACTATCCATGTCTCTATAAAATATAATACCCGCGTAAATGGACAAACAAAGTGGCCCCAGACAGCCATTTTAAAATCTAAGGCAGAACATAAACATTACGGAAATGCATGTTTACATGCTAACCTTTGGCTTAAATCTAATTCCAGTATCCAGGGAATTGGGGCAGATTTTCCATTAAACAATTTTTCTCCCGTGCAGCTTTTTTTTTTTTTTTTTTTTTTATGTATAGCGATAGGACACTACATGTACTCACCGAGTTGTCGGAGAGTGCATAATACATATGCTTTTTCAATATATATATATATATATATATATATATATATATATATATATATATATATATATATATATATATATATATATATATATATATATATATATATAAGATCACTGCAACACGCACTCTAAAGCACAAGTACTATATTAACATAAAAAGCTTGACTGCGACAAGGCTACATCAGTTTAAATTCAAGACATAACACAACGGCCGAAAAAATATGATGAAAACAGCATCCAAATTTAGGGGTCAAAAAGCATATTACTCTGCGATCACCGGGAGTAGACAAATTACATTAAACTTAGTGAAAGCCCAGGTACCAGTCGAGTTAGCCCCGAGCTCCAGTCCACTTGGCCGGGACTAAAATGTAAAGATGTGTTTATACTCAGGTTATAACATTTTTGCATGGCAATGATTATATACCATATTATCAGTAATTAATGGTAAAATATAACCCGACAAACAATAACAATAAAAGCATGCGTACACAGCGCGTGCATACAGTGAGTTCATGGTCACATACTATCATCGAACATAAAATCCAAGAAAAGAATAAATGTAATAAAACCGCAACATTTTAAATTTCGAAAATCCAAAAGAAAGTTCTAACTACAAATTTCAAGCATGGACAAAAGACACGTTTGTTCATTTACAGCTTCTTCCCAAACCACATTTGTGAACAATGAAGCTCATAAAAAGGACCACATCAAACGTTGCCCTTTAGTGGAAAGTAGTAAATAACGTACTGCCTTGATACACAACGGCTATTCAAAATGTCCTCGTCGTCTTTTCACGCACTCCCTATTCAAACACTCACACCGCAAACAACCTATTCACACTGCTCTGACTCATTTTTTTTCTTTCTTTACGAAAAAGAAGAGGGAGGGAGGGGCATTGCTTGAAAGCACACATGGCCTAAGTTTAATTTTCGGGAATTCTGATAGTGACTAATTATTGCTATATATATATATATATATATATATATATATATATATATATATATATATATATATATATATATATATAGTCTGAGAAGAATATTAACTACCTGAAAGTGAAAAAAATAATGCAGAACCCCTTACGAGTGATATATAAAGTGTATATATATATATATACACACACACACACACACACACACACACACACACACACACACACACACATATATATATATATATATATATATATATATATATATATATATATATATATAGCCTACTGAGAAAAAAAATATTATCTATCTAAAAGTAAAAATAAAACGGGCAACGAAAGGCTTACCATCGACCAAGATAATATCTTCAATATAGTTTCAATGGGCAAATGCCATTCTTCATTATGATCATGAAACTTAATTACCCGAATAACTGTGGCCTCACACATTCTCGGCGCGCACACTGAAGTCCACATGACAGGTGTTTTTACCACTAAACAATTCTGATTTCCTTTGTTATCAACTTCAATAAGCCTTTGCGTAACATTTGCAGAAAATCTTGGATACTTTTTAAACATGTGCATAGGTCTCACTGTATTCCAGCTACTCACTTTTGAACCAATCTCTTTGTGCAAAAGCTTTGCGTAGCATTGTGTGACCATGCCTGCCATCCATAAAATGGAGAATTTTGTGGAATCTTTCACGTTTCCACGAGAGGCCCCTCCTTGTTCTTATACCCTTGATCCTCGGTCTTCGCCACTTCCATCATAATTTAGTTAAGGTAATCCGGGGCTGCAACAAGAAACCTCTGCCTTCTAATTGGGCCGCTTGTTGCCCCAGCCTTCCAACATGAATGCTAATGCTATTCCAACGCTGCCGTTACTTTTTCTCCTTCTTCGTCTTCTTTCTCCTCCCACTTCTTCGGGAGGAAAATAAAAGGGCTCGAGGCTATGCGGACACTACCAAACCCTCCCCACTCTCACCTCCCGTCACATATACATACATACACAGAAAATCGTTCGTTCGTGTTCCCCTCATCAGCCCCATCCCCTTTCCCTCGCCCACAACCGGCTTCTGGAAGGTAATGCCCTTCAACAATTTTGACTCCGGCAAATAATACACTTCGCTAATTCTGAATGGGATCCGGGCACTGATATGTGTAAACTTTGCAAGAAGAAAATGTACTCTGAACTCAATTTTCATTTTTCTGAAATACATAAAAAGAACCATCTTTTCTCCTATTACCTTTTCATATCTCTACAAGTGCTTAGCCTATGGCTTAGACCTGGGACTCCATTTCATTCAAATTCTTCGGGCCAGCCCTATGAAAGGTGTTAATAAGCCAGTGTTCCGGTTAAACTATTTTAATAATAATAATAATCTACATCGTGGCGATGTCACACTTTTAAGTGCATTGAAACTTTTTTTAACGCATGCACTGTGGCGATATGTGTAAAAGACTGGGAGGAGATTTGGCGTGTGTCTGTGAAATTCAAGGCGGATGTGTGTGAAGGCACTGTTGAGCTAACTCTCCTTTATGGAAGTGAAGACAAGTAGATCAATACGTGTGAAATAAAATACACAGTTGAAGAGACTAAGATGAACTCTAGCTAGGAAGAGCTGAGAGGGTCAAAAATATGAGATCGTAGATGTGTTAAAATGGTTAGTGAAGGTGAAAGGAAGGACCATTGTTTATAGATGGTCCGGTCATATTAAAATAATAGAAGACGATAGGTTGATGAGAAAAGCACATACTTCCGATGTGTCAGGAGGGAGGAGGAGACGGAGACCTAGGAAGCACTAAATAAATAGTGTGACAAAAGTACTGGAAATGAACGGCCTAATACCCAAGAAGAGCGAGAGTACATGGACGCGTAGGGAGTTTTGACGCCCTGCTATATGAAGAGATGTATAAACAGTCTTATACTTTGGAAGTTTTCTGCATGGAGATTCATCCACGATTCATTAGTGCCCACGATGTTAATTTTTCTCTGAAGTCACTCCTTGTAAGGGGAAACAACTTAACGCGAGAGTGAACCATATGTATATGTATGCACATATACAGGTATCTATATACATATATTATATAATGTGTGCGCGTGCGCACGCGCCATTAAAACTTGAAGTTACTCCCATGTTCTTTGATAAAACATATAATACACACAAAAGACATCCCATTTTTCCCGCCGTTAAAAACCCATATGAAACCCGAGTTTCTGGCGGTGGTTTCTCCTCCATTCTGCTCCAATTCCTAAATACTGTAATGTCCTGATTTCTTCTTCCTTGGATCTCAATAATTTCCTCTGCCCACATACTTGAAAAGGGATTTTCGCTCCGTCTACTCTTTCATTTCCGGACTGTCATTTCATTTGATGCAACAACAGCAGCAGCAGCTGATTAGGGCTTTCTGCGATAGCACCAAAGAAAATTACGGCCTAGAAATTGTGGTCTCCTTTTGTGGGCTCTCGTTTTTGTATTTATTTCACTTGAACTCTTTTACTCTTTATTTCTTCCCTTTGATTACTTCCTGGGCATTTCCCAAAGCTTTCTGCGCGGACTAGTGTGCACAAGCTTACCATACAGACACAACGATAACTAAAGATCTTAACCAGAATAACATAAGGACCTCACACCTGTGCACTTATTTAAAGGGACACAAAAAGCTAACTACTGTAATGTGGCTTTCTTTGTAAAGACAGCTTAGAAACCACTTACTCCGTAAAAACACTACGGTTTGGAAAATCCTTTAGGGCTTGGCTTTCATACAACCTTATACACAAAGCAAATTATGTTGACAGCAATATTAAAAAGAATAAGTAAACTCAATTAGTTCTTTGGATATTTAAGATACTATTGATATTATCATTACACTTTACTATCGTCCACCGAAGATAAAAAAAATAGCAATTTAAAAAGTACTCCATACATTTTCGCAGATTTCATTCAAAAACATACTACTATAAAAATAACTAACTAAACCCTTATGTGTGTTTCAAAAACTATTATATTTTGTCACCTGCATCCTTCCAATTTGAAAGCTTTTACAAATAATCGACTGCTAAATCCTTTCGTTCTGATAAAATTTCTGTATAAATTTCACATACACGAATTAGACATACAAATACGCATATTAAATTCACACAGGAAACTGATTCAATATTTATTATAACAACTTAACAACCCAATACAATAATAATAATGCTACCATATGTGTTGCCATTAGTACAAAAACGGCTTCGCAATGAAACCGCCTCTTGAAATGCCAAATAAATTTTATTTAAATCTAGCACTACTGTAAATTCTTGTAGAAGCTATTTACTATTCCGACATGACTTAGGGCAACAGCTATACCTATCGTCAGGAGGGGTATAATAGCAATAGCCAACAGCCCCTTGCCCCCGCCCATCGTAACATTTCTACCCTGAATAGATGAAAGATTACAAAAGGACGCTGCACTCAAGAGGTAACACTGGAGCCGGATGAGGAATGATGTCCATAATGCCCGTAAGATGAAGCCCAAACGGTGGAATCTCTTGCAGTATAAACAGACAGTTCATTTCCATATGAATATGCCTACATCAGCGGCGGCTGCCAGGGGTAGGGGCGCACACGCGAATATTCATATGATTGTCCTCACTCAAATGAGGGGAGAAGAGGGGCTAACTTGCATACACCCGTTTTGGCATGTTAATCAAAAATTTCACAGACCGGGCAAACATAACAGAACTTACTAACTCCAGTCTTTTGATAACCATAAAATTTCCAAAATCAATGGAAAAACGAATTTCCAAATGAAAACCAGACTGAAAATAACGCCAGCGTTCGGACCGCTTTTACGTGCAAGCGGACCCCAGCACTGGATAACATAAGAGGGGAAGTGAAATACGCTAAAATCATAGAGAATGAAACCTTACAGTAATAAAAAAAAAAAAAAAAAAACACTGAATAAATGAAAGGATGTAACAGCATTTAATCTAAATTTCGAAAGTGGTTTCCGACGGGGTAGGCAAATATTTAATCTCCCGATGTTTCTGCGTTCTGAGGTCAAACAGACCATCACGAATCCTTGAGAGATACAGAAGACAGTAGGTAGGTTCCTTCAGCTCCCAGCGCTTACGAGAAGAGTTTCTCGTTCATCATTTCCCGCATGACAGTCACTTTTTGTACTAAGTAAAAAAAAAATAATTTGAGGAAAAGAAAAAGTAAATATTCAAGTATTCAACTGACGCGATGCGTGCGAACTGGCCAACCTGGACCCTCAAAAATAAGCACTGCATAACTTTTTCTTCTTTTTCTTTCTCTATATTTTTCAGTTGTGAAAACAGGTTGGTCCTAAAAATGCTTTTGCTCCTTGTCTGTTACAAAAGGAGTAATTAAAACTTTGGTGAAAAGCTACAACATCACTTCCACAGTATAAATCTAACAGCTATAAAAGAATGTCATTAAATTTAATGGAAACGGAGGAGGAGGAACGGAGGAGGAGGAGGAGGAGGAGGAGGAGGAGGAGGAGGAGGAGGAGGAAAATGAACTCTTGAATTAGGAACACAATTTTATAATGGGCATCAGAGAGACTGGGTGTGGGGGAGGGGGGTGTAAAGGGGAGCTAATCTGAACTCAGCAGTATTTCTTAACCCTTCGTATCCTCCCTCTGCAATGCAGTTTATACAAGTTGCAGTATCGTTTATTAAATCCCATTCAATGAGGAATGAAAAGGGTCGTTCGAATGGCACTTAATAGGGTGAAAAGGCTTCGACAAAGGCACTCCACGGAGTGCCACTCTTCAAGTGATACAATCTGCACTGGTCAATCTAAAGCGGGGGAGCTGAGGTTGAGCGACTGAATGATATTATATCACTATATGACACAAGAAATTAGCTGGGTAGCTATTACAATCAGTAAACATGGGAAAAACATGTTGAACTTTGGGAAACCAAAGTAAGTAGCGTTTTCGTCATTAAAGACAAGAGTTCAGCATTAAATGACTATGCCTTGCGGTCCCATCCAGAAGTGTCGCTGGTCATTTAAACGATATGCAAAGTTCCCTGATTTGATTGATAGCAACGAAACCATTACAAAACGATAAATACACACACCCAACGAAGATAAAAAGAGAAAGCCCAAGGCGTTGCGAATAAATGTGTCGAACAAATGAATCTCCACACTGAGCAAAACTGGTTTTTTTATTCTTTTTGTTTCTTGCCTGTTTTGCGCTGAACGGAGCGTAAGGCTTCGCAAAAGTCTAAAACCGGGGGAGCTTGCAGGGTTTCGCTAAAATTTGTAGGCTTTCGGCTAAAGCAGGAGGTTGCGGAAAACTATTTATATGCAATAAATTACGATCTTCCAAACAATGCCCTCCTTAATATATGAGAGAGAGAGAGAGAGAGAGAGAGAGAGAGAGAGAGAGAGAGAGAGAGAGAGAGAGAGAGAGACTATCAGAATATAACACTACTGACCTAATGTGATTCGGCTCATGCCCTTATTACTAAGGAAATTCTTGCGATATCCTGAAAATCGTACAAAAGTTTAAAAATAAAAGAGAAAAGTAACTACCATACTACTTTCAGAACATCAGAGCAATAATTACCTTGGCAGTAAACGTCATGAAATATGCAACAGCAACGTATCCAAAGTAAAAGCCCAAAATTCCCTTTAAAAAAAAAGGGGGGGAATCACCGCCGGCGAAAAAATCGGAGTCTTGTATCGATGCCTCGTGGGAATCTCGCAAGAGGATTTTTTTTTTTTAAGTGGGTGACGGGTTGGGGGGTGGGGGGAGAGCACCAAGGTGGATCGTAGCGATGCATTTAAAATGCGATCCGCAGTTTCGACAATGCATCTAAATGTGCCCACACACGAGTTTCGGACAAACGAGGTGAAATTTGTTATACAAGGTGGTGGTTCGGATGGGTGGGAAAGGTGGAGGAGGAACGGGGAGGGGGAGGAGGAAGGTATATCATCCGGGTCATTGAGTTTCAAGCCATCGCAGCTGAAATGGGTTTGCAGAGTTTTCGCTAACGCAGCTAAACCGTTTGCGGGTTTTGTGGTCTGCTGGAGACAAGGGTAAGCAGCAGCAGCAGACTAGCCTCTTAACGTCTGAGCCGTCTGGAAAATTTATGCTGTTTTTTTTTTTTAACAAAATTTTCTTGGTTTTCCTCTTTAGTAGGGTTGAGCAAATTTACGGTAAGTTTAAGTACTTTCGACATCCTAAGACTCATACAGTTAGTTAATGTTAATCCGTGAAACGGGAACCGTTATGGAAACAATTACACGCACGAGAATACGTTGAGTAAGACTGGTTAATTTAACAGGGTTTACTCTGGTTTTACTGGATTAAAGCAAACTGTAAATTAATCCCAAACAATTGATTTAATGAATAAGCAAAAAATCAATTAAACTCATAAAAAACTGCCCATTATTTTACCATTATTATGGTTGTTGCAGTATCATTGCCAATAATTTCATCAAGTATCTACAATCAATTCTGAGACTGAATGTTAAGAAAAACTAGTACTAGAAAAGAGTGAAAGAGCTCTGTGGAATAAGCTGGCGTTTGCCCAAGGAAACAAACTTACATACATGAGAGGACTGTAAAACTAAGTATTCTCAACAACAGAAAAATGAGTGGGAAGTGTATGAAAGGATGAAATGGGGCCTATCGACGCTAAAATTTATTCGTCTATCGAGGAGTGAAAATTATTCTCTTACGAAATGATGTGAAAAAGTTTAGGAGAAGTCTTGGAATGTTACAGATTATGAAATGAATGTGCAAATATAGCTACATACAGAAGCAAAGTGCATATATAGCTACAAAGAAAAAGAATTGTGCTAAGCAAGCTGATGAATACACAAAGTGATTTCATAAAAAAAGGTGAAAACCAATAAATTCCTCGACTAAATAATTAACTCAAGTGCTAACGAATTTCACTTCTGACAAGGCGCCACTGCGCGTGTACAACATTTGAAGGAAATGGTGCAGAATTCTTAAAGGAGATCAGCGTACAGATAACTAAACTTTTGTAACGTGGGAGATTCCATAATGGAATTTTCAACACTAATTCAACAGCTAAGAGGATGACTGAGGTAATAACTGCAGTTTTATTTCTCTCATGAGCCAAATCCTTAAAAAGTTGAAAGTCAGAAAACAACCAAAAAAGTAAAATAGTGATGGTTATGACTTCCCACAACTATTCTCCGATTTGTGTTTCAGGAAGCTGATAACTGCCCCGGATGGTCATGCTAGTCTCCACATTATTAAGCTACTAAAACACTATAAATCAATAATTATGCCATAAAAGGTATATTAAAGGATTTGTCACCTTCAATATAATTACCCTCCTTCGACGACAAATAATTTCCCGTCATTAAATAGTCGTTAATCTATTACTTCATAGATGTGAAACATAGTGATAGACTGTGTGAAATAGGCTAACAATTTACCTAATCTCACTATTCTTATGAAGAATATATATCACTATTCTTATGAAGAAAATACAATATTTCCTCCATATATTTAAGAATTGAGAAAAAACATAGCCTCCACATGTTCAAGTTAAGCTTGTAATCAGGTAAGGTTCAGCACCTCTGTAACTATATGTGAATCCCATTTCCTAAGAACGCCCTTTCTTTACTTCTATAGCAGTTACCACATCCTATTTAACTCAAGATTTTACCCATAATTTTACCAAATTCATCACATACCCTGAAGCATAACTGCTCATCACTGGCTGGGTAGACCATTGCTTTCTTACCTGGAAAGGAGAAAAATTCGGGGTTAAGCTAAATTTTTACTAATCTAATTATTTCAAAATTCTGGCCCCCCACTGCTTCTTTCAATAATAATTGCTCCAGCACACAAAAGAAATAGTGATTATGATGGTGATACGAAAAATTGACCACATTCGTAGTGCTCAATAAGATTACATAATTATACAGTACTGTATACTCTCGAAAACCAGATGATGAAAAGTGAATAGGTAAGACTGAAAAATTTCATACGAAATGCAGGCAATCTGAACGGCATTTTTTTTAGTTTTGTTCAAAAGGCACAGTTACAAAATACTCATATGACATAATCTAAAGATTCTTCGGGTCTTGTTTTCTCAAATGGTTATAACTGGTAATGAAAAAAAACACTAACACTGGGGCAAATAAGCAGAAAGAGAGAGCGCGCGAGAGAATTTTCATCAGAACCCAGAGAGTTCATTCTCTCTCAGGTAATTTCCGTTGCTTTCAATCCAACCCGATACATTAAAAAAAAAAGCACTTCCTACACAAAAGCTGAACAACACGGGGTGCAGTGTATCTGTAATTTTCACATCACTTTCAGAAAGCTTTTAAAACTTTCTGGATTCAATAAAAAAGATTTTTTCTTTTATCTCACTGGAGGAAAATTGCAGAAGTTCAGGCATAATTAAGCACGGTAATGGGACACAAAAATTGGGTAATATGAACATATATACAGAAGGAAGGTATACTGTATAAATACGTATACAGAGAAATGCACCTACATACTACATACTATATATATATATGTGTGTGTGTGTGTGTGTGTGTGTGTGTGTGTATACATGCAAACTAAGAACAGTGAAATTCGAATTTTCCGTGATAAGTGTTGCATAAGAACTAAGGTAATCAATAGAACAACCATATCCAAGAACAAAGGCGTAACATCAAGAAAGCAGTATGTAACGTGATCAATGGCATTATCATTATTCGCTCGGATAACTTCAGACCTTTATGGTCGAAAATTTTTGTTAATCCTGAAACAAAACCATTACATTCGGTGCACATTTCTCCACGTTGTGTCAATGTAAATACAAATGCATGAGAAGTATCGGCACACCATCGCCATCATTCTCTCTCTCTCTCTCTCTCTCTCTCATCGCCTCTCTCTCTCTCTCTCTCTCTCTCTCTCTGTATGATGGTCTTCAAATGTCTAATTCTGGTCGGCAGAGATACATTCAGTAGACCCTAAAGGCCGTCAGTGGGTTAGGGTCGAGAATGAGGGGTGAAATTGACAAATCTCTAGTCTGCCTTCCTTCCCTGAAAGAACAAACTGTTACTGACCAACCCGTTAAGAAGATGTACTGGCCACATCCCGACCTCTAACTACTAATTTGAGTCTATAAGTCAGAGGGGCCGGTGCATCACGTACATACGATCTGGGTCAAAGGTCTAAAAGGAAAGGGGGGGGGGTGTCGTAGATGACAGACAGCATGTTCTCCTTTGTAATGTGAAACGTAGGGAGGAAAAACCATAGCTTCAAGCAAAACCCTGAATGAGGTGAAGTAATACAAGAATAGTGTAGACTTTCATTTTTTTATATTTAAATTATCACGGTGTGATGACTTCACAACTACTTTACAGGTATATCTTGACTTCAGATACAAGACCTCTTGAATACTTTCGTGACGCAAAACTGAATACGCTATACATACAGGACTAGGCCAGTTTTTCTTTTACTTCAGTCGAAGCACCTCTCCCATAAAAATGAGCAAAACGACTCCGCATATATCGAAATCATCAGATAATAAGAGAAATAATTCTTTATAAATAAGCATAATTCTACGCTGATAACCCCAACACCAAAATCGAAGGAAGAATACACACTTGTTGATTAGAAAGCAGTTATAGAGCAATCGCCGGAAGTCACTTCACTAGGATTCAGATGCAGAAAGCGTAATTAGGACCCATGAATTTTTCACAAGCATATTATACAAACAGGAAGTCCAGAATCCAAAATGATAGAATTTCTTCAACGGCAAGGACTCTTCCGCAGTTGTGACATCAACCACGAGAAATGACGACTGACATTTTCAGAACAAAAGCAACGTTTAACTGCCAGAACCTTTGCATGAAAAAAAGGAGGCAACAAGCAACGCTAGGAAACTATAGTGTGTTACGTCATGGTCAATCAATAGTGTAGGCGGGAAGGGTAAAGGTCCTCTCTCTCTGTTTTTACTTCTATTTTCCCAAAGTGTAAGCATGCACTTCTACCTTCTCTATATACAGTCATCAAATTACCGCGATACTTTCCAATGAAAACAAATATATATATATTTTTACGGACCATATACAATGCACCCCAAAACGGTCAAATTCTACAGCAGTGGAAAAAAGACCAAACCCTTTACGTGAACCACGCCCGATGAGGTCGCTACGCAATTAGCTCTTGTAATAGACCGCAATTCTCTCTCTCTCTCTCTCTCTCTCTTACACACACACACACACACCTAAGAACATTTTACTGTAACAAAACTCCAACAAATAAAATCAATTCATTGTTAATACTTGCAGTATTTCGCTGAAAGATCTTCCAGAGAGAGAGAGAGAGAGAGAGAGAGAGAGAGAGAGAGAGAGAGAGAGAGAGAGAGAGAAATTTATGGCTCCTTGCCACACCCAACCTCTTCTCGAAACACCACAGCTGGATGGATGTCTGGTCTTACCAAACTCTCTCTCTCTCTTTCTCTCTCTCTCTCTCTCGGGATAATCCAAAATTTTCATCTCCGCTTCATCCTGCCAAAGCCAATTGCTGTCAGAGACCACACGGCCGCTTGCATTTATGAACGACCCTTTGCATGCACTCTACAGTTATTTGAATCGGAAATATTAATGAAACTTAGCCAAGATATATAAATGAAAATTTAACCTTTGAAATCTTGATATATTTGTTTGTATTACACTTAAGGCATTTGCGGCCGAAAGTACAAAATGGAATATAACCGAGACTGATGTTTCTATCAGTAACATACTTTTTATTTCATATGTAAATATTGCTCTAAAAAACACCCACATGAAATAATAACTGCTTCATACACTGAATTCGTCCTGGAAGTAACTACATTATTCTAGAGCAAAAATTTCCTCAAAATCACAAACAAATGGCATGATATATTTTCGTGACTCCAGTATGAATTAAACTATTGTAAACTTACCCTTTATTCTAATACATAATAAAACAAGAAAAATAGATATGTAAAACATATTTCATGAAGTCTCCAGGGGTGTAAATACGTACCCCTGGAGACTCATGAAATATGTTGAAAGGTTGTCCATCATTTGTGAATTAACAAGAATATCATGGAAGTGGAACTAAAAAAATGAAAGGCATTGTTCGTTCACGTCGTAGCTGCATGTTACAGAACACCTGTGAGTAACTCAATGAACATCAATTACGGAAGAATTGATAAAAATTCCATGCATCCGGTTGACACAGAGGCAAAGATCCTATTATATTTATGTCCTTTGTTTATCACCATATGCCAATAATAACTTCAGTTGTGTCGAAAATGCCACTACGCCCCTTATTTGTAATAGATTTGCTAAGATATCAATGATTTTTCCTCAACATTAATAAAATAATGTATATGACTTATATAAATTTAGACACAGCACGACAAGTGTTGGAATAAAATTAGATAATTCAAATTTGATTGTTTTAAACTGTCGACGTATTCTGCTTTATTTTATCAGAAAAACATTCAACTTATACTAGGGTCTCGAACACCATTACCTGGTCACAACAAAGATAAATCGGTTATGAACAATGATGGCAGGAGAGACAGAGTTTGAGGAAGACGGAAATAATGGAAAGGTAACAGTTTTACTTTTCACTTGTGAAGTAAAAAAAAAAAATAGTAGCTCAGTATCTGACCTTGGGACCGGAATACTTTATTGATTTTGAGGTCACTTTTTTTATTATGTTTTCATTAAAAAAAATATAAAATAGTGGCTTTTTTCTCCTTGCCAAATTAATAAAAGTAACACTGAGAGAGAGAGAGAGAGAGAGAGAGAGAGAGAGAGAGTTCCAAAATTTACATCCACAATTAAACTAACAAGTTGGACATACTCTGTATATTTATATATTTTTTTTTTTTTACCAACACTACAATTCACAATATTTTATATTTATTGTTCTTTACACAAATTCTTCAGTTACAAGTGTCGAGAAAAGTTCTCGAGAACGCCCTCATGAATATTTTCAATTCTGCACAATGTGGGAATGGAGTTCTCCTTAACAGTTAAAGTATATCTTAGTTTAACCAGACCACTGAGCTGATTAACAGCTCTCCTAGGGCTGGCCCGAAGGATTAGATTATTTTTACGTGGCTAAGAACCAACTGGTTACCTAGCAACGGGACCTACAGCTTACTGTGGAATCCGAACCACATTATAGCGAGAAATGAATTTCTATTACCAGAAACAAATTCCTCTTGTTCTTCACTAATCACATTATTCTGAATAATAGTAATAATAATAATAATAATAATAATAATAATAATAATAATAATACAATCAGTATTCACCCGATGACATTCAAAAACTATCGACAAAACTGAGGCATGCAAGTGTTCCCCGCAAACACCTTGCCGCCACTGATTAGCGGTTATAAAATATGTTCGTCTGGTCAATTATACGTCATATCGTCAATGAAAATCTGCCTCTACCTTAAAAATAAAAATGAACAAAAATCAGAGGGAAGTGCGGGTGAGCCAAATACACAGTGCTTTCTGCAATAAAGGCCAGTCTGGCCGGGCTTCGCATATGCCTAATTTGGGGTTAGAAGTCATAAAAAAGAACGTAACTCTGAGGACTGAAAGGCTTAAGTAAATAAGAAAAACAGCGTGACTTCGGAAAACGAAGGGCAGACATTTGTACATCAGAAAATGAGAAAGCAAGATTACCTACAAGACCTAATCTTAACTACGCACCTAAGCGTACCTTACAATCATATGTGGGTCTGTCACCGCTTAATTCGGAAGCACTGGGCTTACGTCAATAAATAAAACAATAACGTTGCATGCATTGGGAAGGGCTTTGGAGGTCCCGGGAAAGAGAGGAGACGGGGAAGGGTGAGGGCTGAAGGGATTACTCAGTGGCTAGGGGTGGGGTCCTGAAGTGCCAAGTCGCTGAAACTATACTGAATTAGATTGGCCGATATATTTCAAGGCACACACTCATCGCCAAACCTTTTAAAAGAATACAACCTTAAAAGTGTTAAATACAGCGATGAAATAATTATTTTCCTTGCTAGCTTTATTCCTCTATGCGCCACTGTTAACAAATCATAACAGCCTCTGTCTCTACCATTCTTGATTCAGACACCCGATACAAAATGAAAACAAAAACAAAAACAAAAACCTGAAAAACTGTTACGAAACCACTAAGTGAAAACATTAAAGTACAAACAAGAACCAATTCCCGGAAACGTTACAAAATGGCATCGTTCGACGATATTTAAAAATCGACGCGGAGTCTTTATCAAGATTGTTCCAAGTAGCAAGTGATTAGGAGCAAAACATTTATCGGAGGAATACAAAGGTTTTTTGAGAGCAAAACATTTATCGGAGGAATACAAAGGTTTTTTGAAATATAGTTTACGAAACAACCTCCCCGTATCACTTCGGTAACAATTATCACAAGTGTACCATCTAACAAGTCGGTTACAACAAAAGCGCAAATCTCTATTAGCTTAGATAAACGAACCTCTTGTTAATCGAATATGAGACACGCATAGTGAAATACTATAAAGATTAAAAACACCTGACTGACCTATTCGCGTGATTCACTTGTTACAGTAGTTTCGAAATTTGATCATATTTTTAAGAATAACACTCTCTCTCTCTCTCTCTCTCTCTCTCTCTCTCTCTCTCTCTCTCTCTCTCTCATATATCATATATATATATATAATATATATATATATACATATATATACATACATATATATATATATATATATACAGTATAAGTGTGTGTATACATACATACATACATACATACATACATACATACACACACACACACACACACACACACATATATATATATATATATATATATATATATATATATATATATATATATATATATATATATATATATATATATATATATATATATATATATATATATATATATATTAGTGTGTGTTGTAATGTGTGCGTGTCTTGCAAATAACAGATTCCTAAGCATAACAAAGCCAAATAAAGAGATATAATTCTATCATAGTTCTCATGAAAATTTATAGAAAAATTTCAAGTATCAACACGAAAATACCCGTTTCAAGCAGTCTGAATTCTACTTTACAAATTATAATAGTAACCTAGCCTAATATTTTTCTACTTAACACTAAATCATCTTTCCCTCAGACAAAATTACGATAAATCGGAGAGCATGCCAAAATATGTATCTATCTCTGGCCTTTAGTTATCTTCCAGTTAAATGTTTCACAATTTAATTTTAATTATATGTTTGCTTCATTTCATTTCTTTTCCACTATGATCGTTGCCCTTAAACCAGAACTGCTAACACAATATACTTAAAAATACAAGCAAAAGTAATCCCAATATCCCATCCAATAATCTCGCTGATCTTGCAACTGAATATAGTCATCTAATAACTAAACTATGAAATTACTCTGATTAATCATTTCATATCCAAAGTACCTTCCCGCCTTATAAAGACAACTCCATTTAACCTATAAACGCCAATTAGTTCGGTTTCAACGTTCCATTACGCAACTTTCATCAGTAAGGGTCTGAATATTCAACTGATTTTTACAAGGGATCTTTCTGACTTAAGGATCGACATTCCTGAAAACCAGGACATGATTTGCGATTTAAAATTTAAAAGCCCAAGTTTACCAGGTCTATACCCATTACTTTACGTGAATAGGTTGTTGTTCATGATATCCTCATAAATTGCAGGCTTCATGAAATTGCAATAATTACGTACTTAATTCATTGTGCCATTTAATACCCCTTACACCAAACCACTTAGATCCCATTTAATTATGGCAAACGACTCGAGGGAACCTACGACAACAAATCCAAAGTTTCCTCAATGATATCATACTTTGGTTTAGTGTAAAGTGGCGTACAATATACTTGTAAGAGGCTAAAACTTAAATCAGTAAATACAAGATTGACGACAAGTAAAAGAAGTAGACAAAGAACGAGACCTTCGACGAAGAAATTGATATCTGCTACTTAAAAGAATTAGGGAGTAAACAATTTAGGCTTTCTCTCTTAAACGAGTGCGTGTATATTATGCATATATACACGCACAGTCAAGCCTGTTTTAGCCTGCGGCTGTACTCGCACGCGCACACACACGCATATATATGTGTATATATACATACATATATACAAGACAGTTCGAACTATATCCGTGCTTGCTGTGCGGATTGCGCTAAACGAATATGTAAACATACCAATAAAAATTCAAATGCCCAAGTGTGAATATTTCGCCTCGAACCATCTGCGACCATTTCCAAAGACAAACCAGTTGGCTAATGCAAGAGTTGCAACAGAAAACGTCGACATTTCTCCACACTCATACTCATGACTTTTATAGTGGTCCTATCTCATTTATAATCTCAAAGAAAAGTATATATATGTTTAGCAATAACTTGCACTGAACAAGTGTGGTCTACTCTTTCGATACAGGTGATTTGCCTAACGGACCATAAACTAATTAAGAAAGGAAGGTAAGTAAATACAGGATATCTACATATAATATTGCACGATGTTTTTACAAAATTAATCTAACTGTACTGATTATCAATATTGCACTTTAACATCCTGGAGTCGCAGAAATCAAGGATATTCTAACCAAATTTCAACATCAGTAATATAGTCGCCTTTATAATTATAACCTAAGTACAACAGATGATAAATATGAAAGATTACCAATTCTTAACTAAAGATGTTTAGTCTTACACGACAAACAATAAGAGAGCGACGCTTATAACTCCGAAAACGTGTATTAAAGTTCGACAACACTAAGTTATTAGATTAGAATCCCGGTATCGTAACGTGCCACTCGTAGACCATGAATAACAAGTCTTCAGGGTGTGTCTGCATTCATGTTACAGAGGAGGGTAATATCACTAAGGTGCGCCCGCACTACACTAAAACATGTCATAAAAACACGTCGGTAAGGTATCACATATATATATCACACAAGCTGATAATACGTCAACGACCAAGAGAGGAGAACGGATCCTTCTCAAATTCTGGATAATCGTACGAGGCACTGGTTTCGACTACCAGTAAGTTGTTGAATTGTATTCAATCTGCTTGTGATGTGTGTGCGATAAGTTACCGGTGTTTGTGAAATGTTTGACTTAACTACTAAATCCTACTGGCAGCTAATGAATGAGGACTTTCCTTCTACTTCTGAAGAAATATGTAGCCAAAATAACTAATATTAGGAAACGTATATTACCTTATTGACGTAGATATAAATATTATAAATAAAATATTTTTTAAAAACCTGGCACATCGAATTACAACGCAGAGGAAGGGGTTAACATGCAAAAACGACCAAAATAAAACACGACTCGGCCCGACCCGCCAACCAGCCACGAGCTGGGCCCAAATTAAGATTTTTTTCCCCCTTTTTTCTGCATTTCATTAGGGAGAGAGGGGAACCGAAAAAAAGAAAAATATATGATAAAGTCAATATCATGTTACAGTGCAGATGGGTTTCGCCATGAGCCTAATCTAAAATTCATAGATTTTTTTCTTAAGGAATGCCCGGCCAACAGGTTTGAAAAATGGCATCTCTCATAAAAGGAACAGGAATCTCATCTGAACAGGAGTCAGAGGTATATAATAGTCTTCGGGTTTTTTCTATTCTTACATTCTGCCTTATAAAGTATTAAACTTTTAGAGTAAGTCTTTATACGTACTCGTTTCTTCAAGTAAAAATAAAATCAAAAGAATTAATTGGACTTCTCTCGAAGATTATCTACTTATTGCGACAAACAAAAAAAGACTCATGGATTCAGCAATGTCTAGGACCAAGTCTTCCACGCACTTTCAGTAAAATGACGAACAAGGCAAAGCACATGAAAAGAAAAAATCAAAACGACCTTTCCCAAAACTTTTTATTGATATTTAACATACGAATACCCCTGTAATTTCTTACACAGAAAATTAATTTTCAAGAGTTAAGTGTATTACATAAAACTACTTGAACTGAGCAAAATTACCAAACTACTCAATATCTACCATAATAAAAGTTCTCAAAAGCCTTACAAAACATTTGCTCATATGAATTTTATTAAATTTCATCTACTCTTTATAACTGGGGCCAAACACATCAGCATCATAACGGCGATCAAGGTCAAAGGGGGTGAACTTAGATTGTTGACAAGGTCTTCTTAAGGCAGTAACCTTTAGCATGATTATAGTGCTGTACTTCTTAAATGACTTATGTCTGTTTCAGTAGAGCTGGCAAGAGAGCTTACATCAGTAATTTAGCTTCTTCACAATATACATATTAACAATATTAACAGTAAAAGCAAATACGGCCACATTAAACCCTTCATTGAAAATCCTGCGTCAAAAAATCACCACCGTCTCCAACGGGCCGTGGCGCAAAGGGCCACCATGAAATTCCGCCCTCTCTCTTTCCTACGCTTTCCCTTCCACAAACCTCCTCTCATATCGTTACACAAATACTGAACGTCTTTTAGCGTATATATTTGGTCTTTGCTACTGACTTTGTTTTTGTTATTCGCCATTACCGGAAACGCTGTACAGATTCGTGGCTAATGTTGTGTAGGTGGTCCGGAACCTTCCTGTCCAAAATTATCAAAAAATAAGTGTTAGTTTTCCTACCTAACATCTGTGTTACTAAATACTTCAATCTCTAACTAACTGCACAAAATATAAAGTACTTTTGGCGAAGTCAAAATTGAATGAACCACATATAACAATATAAGACTTTAGTAAACATTGCTTTGAGTTACTTACTCCATTTGGTACCGTATACAAGAACTTCATTAAACAATATTTATTACTTGAAATGAAGACGGGAACCGTTAATTACTGAATGTAACGCTAGCATGACATTCTCAGGATTATGTAGAGTTAATCAATGTAGCAAACCAGGCGGAAAAATAACAATAAAAACTAGGATGGGTAAAACTCTCGGGCATCATCAACCCATATTTCAAAACAAGGCTCTACACTGACGAGTTCGGGTCGTGTCGGCCGTAAGTCATTTAGGCCGTAAGCAGCACGTTTACGTGCAAAATGGGCGCCGTGTTTAGTACCAGCCCCTTGGGGATGTACAATACGTAAACATAAAATAATGACGGTAAATACCATGAACATAAAGGTAAATACCATAAACATAATGTCTTCCGTTGTTTTGGACGTTACCGCCTAAATAACTTACGGCCGAAACGACCAGGACCAGGACCGTTGACTAGGTCAGCTGCTATGAGCGTTTCCCTCTCCGCAGGTGCTACAAGCCTAGTAAAAGGAACCGCTCATTACATTTCAATACTCTTGACATAATTCACCTAATATTACTAACATTTTGTTTTCTTTTTTTGGGCTGACAGGTACTGCGTGTGTTACGCGCTGCCCTGAAGCAACAGCCCGTGTTGTCATAAGGCCAGCTTTATCTAGTTTTTATTGCATCACACAATGGCTGATCCATTCCCATACACGTGTAAACTCAAAACACCACCCTAAAAACAATAAACAAGAATTATTATAACAAACCCCAACTGACCAAAGACATTTGTGGAATACCTACATCAAGATGCAGAAATTAATTCTTGACGAGCAACACGGTCTAAATCTTCAATAATAAGGATTGCTCCATGTTACAACTTGGTTTTTAATCATAACTGGTTCCAAGATCTTCCTAAAAAAGACGGGTTGGAAAAATCGGAGGCACAGGCAGGCGCGCAAACCTCGCGAGCTTCTTGAGGGGAAACACATGCTGTGTCCGTCAAGGTGAACTTTACAGAAACTACGATATTAATAATGGTAAATGTTGAGAGAGCATAGGTTGGGGTAGGCGGGGGAATGGTTTGGAGAGGGGGCGGGGGCTGGGTAGGGTGTGGGATGAGACTAACGAGAGATCGCAGGGGCCAAGTTGTAGGTTCTTCGTCTTCACTAAACGTGCAGCTGCTTTGATGCATAACTTCAACTTTGGGAACACTTCATCATACGTTCTTATTTATTGCTTTTGGAAGACGCCGAGAGAGGGGACGGAGGACAGGAAGGAAGGAGGGAGAGAGGGAGGGAGGGAAGCGATGGTAGTAGCGGAAAGAGACCATGCAAGAGGAGAGATGGAGAGAAGCAAACAACTCTAATGAAGAGAAGAATTCATCATATACCCCTTTCTAGAGGGCTGGATGACGGCAGATTACACACCCCTACAACCACGCATTACAGTGCTATGGCCATCAACAGCAATTTACGAGTGCTCGCGGAGAATATTTCTACAACAGATTAATTAAACACGAGAATAAGAAGATTGATAACTTCACGAAGTAAAATAATAAATACGAGACTTGACTGAATGCAAGAAACAGACCACGGGGAAGCAAATAACTCTCTAAAACACTTAAAATGGCCTCATCCTAGCCACTATTACAATAAATCAATCCGGGCATCGTCACCGGGGAACAGCCGTAATAAAAGCACACCTACAATGATCAAAACAAAAAAGGAAGATGAAACAACGGGGCATATTCAACGAGCCAAACTTTGCTAAAAATAAAATACAGGTCTGCGAATCATGAATTCAACCAACACTATAGTTTTGGCCCCATCGGGCACTGCGTGAGAGACTTTACACTGACCTTGTTACAAAGTCCCCGCCCATCTATATTTATACACACGCATGCCAACTTGACACAGTCATAAATGCAGTTATTAATCACCGGGTTAATTTTGGTCAGGATGGGTGGGTGGACGGCAATGTGCGCAGTAGGGGAGGAGGAGGAGGAGGAGGAGGAGGAGGAGGAGGAGGAGGAGGAGGAGGAGGAGGAGGAGGAGGAGGAGGAGGAGGGAGTTAGTATTGACGGCATCACAAGGGAAGTGCAAAAGGCGCACACAAACATGGCGGATGACCGAAAAGTAGTAATATTTATTGGCAACAACTTCAGGCTGTCTTTTAAAATTCCTGGTGGCTAGACGCTGTTATAAATAAGGCCATCCCTTCCTTTCCTCTCTTCCTCCCATCCCAACACCTTTCAATACGCATCTCCCTCATGAACCTCTTCTCCACAGCACACCCCATCTTTAGGACACTTCCTCATCCAGCCCTTCAAACGAAGTGACACTAACGACTTTTTCCATCTTAAATCTTTGCAGACACCTCCATTTTTATTTACATTGCTCTTCTCTCCTTCTGTCTCTCTCGCTTATCGCATTTAAATTTCTACATAGGGTCATGAGGTTCACCTTTCAACTGTCACTATTAACTCGACGAAGCATATGTAGACTACTGTGAGAGAGAGAGAGAGAGAGAGAGAGAGAGAGAGAGAGAGAGAGAGAGAGAGAGAGAGAGAGAGAATATTAGCAACAAATATCATTAGCATCTTCTTTCCAATGGCAAGAAAATAAGAAATGCGACATGAGGTATTTTAAAATTGACTCATTCATGCACAAACGCAGGAGCTCAGGTTCGCGCCTGCCAGCACCTGTGTTGAACGGGGGTGGGCAACCTTGGCATACTAAATATACCAAAACTAAAAACGTTTCTCGTTACAGAGCGAGAGAAAGAGAAAGTTCTAAGCAGTAAAACATCTGTGGTCATTTCTGAATCGCAAAACCCTCTCATAATAAATATGACCCTTACCTCAAACGACGTAATACTGGTCATAAACTCAGCCATTCGGCAAACACCACCGACTGCTCAAACTGAGGTGCACACCATCATCAGCAGAGAGACGTGCTGGCGATGTGTTGTAACCCAAATCCGGTGGAACAAATATGCAAAGGTGTTTAGTGCAATATAACACATTATTTGACGAAATGGTCACGATTTCGCAAATGGAAATAGAATTTAAAAAGCTTATAAACTAAAGAAAGTGTTCAATACGTCAATACTCCTAGCGCAAATATGAACAAAACCCTACGCAACTTCTGAGAATTACATCTATTTCTTTGAACTACTCAATTCTCCGAGCTGCATATTTTTCACAAACTTTAGACCATGCAAAAATGCACGATAACTCGGAATAAAAACGAATAGGATGGAAGAAAAACGTGTTCAGATTATTTCGTAAAGATAAAAAAAATCAGTTAAGAAAACGATGTCTATTTTTCAGCATCCTGACAGTACGAAAAAAAGCTTCTCATTTGCAAAGAGGACAAGAATGTTACGGAATACAGTAGACATTAACCTTGGATCCAAATAAAATATATAAAAAAGGAGCCAAGTCAAACATAAAACCAAAAACAAAAATTACTCAACATGAAAGTCCAGACATACATTATTCAACATCTGAAAAAACAATTAAGGAAAAATGGAAATTAATGGTAAAAATGGCAAAATAATTCAGACATAAAAGTAAAATAAAAAAAGCTATTACAGTAATTTAAAACTCATCACGGACTAATATGACCAAAGCTTCGTTTAATCTTTTACGGGAACAGCTGCTTCCTATTCCATTTTTCCTCTTTGGCTCATGGTTCGTTCTCTCTCTCTCTCTCTCTCTCTCTCTCTCTCTCTCTCTCTCTCTCTCTCTCTAGCACTACTGCAGACACAGACACACACAAACGTTTTTAATTATACCAGACCAGGGTATTGTTGGCGGAAATATAACGCAACCATTGTTTGTTACTACCTTCCAATATTATATCTATCTATCTATCTATCTATCTATCTATCTATATATATATATATATATATATATATATATATATATATATATATATATATAATAAAAATGAGAGATTGATTAAGTCTGGTTAATCGAGACTGACTGGCTGATTAAAAGATCCTTGGCATCGTGTCATAGCCACTCTTGAAAGGGACTAATATCCTGGTGAAGTAAAATTAAAGTATGCACGTAAATACAAATAAAGCAATATATTTATGTCTATATATATAATGTATGTATATATAAACACATTATAATCCCATACTTTTGTACTCTTTGACACCTCATGCTACACTCTGGTTCATTTATGTAACCACTGGGATGCGGCCATATATCAAACAACATAAATTACACGCTCCTGCGCAAGTGTCCACACAAACCCACACAAACGTGCAGCATAACTGAGCGAAATCTTGATGATATGTAATCTATCGGCATAACGAATGGAACGGTTCATGGCGAAGCCAATGTAGCCTATCCACTAGTACAATATACAGACATCTAATGCCGATAGTGTTAATGAGGATAGAAATATATGGAAAATCTAAAGCATGAACAATAAGAATTTAAGGATATCACAATCAATGAATGGAAAATCTATCTATAATACAATAGGTTTCATAATGGTTGATATATATATATATATATATATATATATATATATATATATATATATATATATATATATATATATATATATATATATATATATATATATATATATATAATGGGATATGTAATTGTGAAAGCAATGTTTTTCAAAACGGAAAACGCTCTAAGAAAGTAGTTTCCTTAGCGATATAGCTCTGAAAGTACAATGGATTTAATTTCTGGCACCTCTTCCTTTCTGCAGGCTTCAAACACATCTCTCTCTCTCTCTCTCTCTCTCTCTCTTGTGCTTCCAAAGGCTGCTATTTCAAATCCACGTGAGTGGAGGATGAGGGAGTACATCATGTCCAGCAGACTGTGAAGGAAGGATGGAAGGCGAATGGGCAGACGAGAACACATTCATCATCCGGCCAGAGAAAGTCTCTAAGCGAGTGTAGTTAACCTTAAATTCAAAGTCGAAACTGGAGCATAAATTTAAATTCATGCCCTCTCTATCAGACTAACGATTCTAGTACATTTCGCATTCCAAACGTTAGCTTTTTCCCTATTTTTTTTCATTTGCATTTTTAACAAAGATGGAGTCTTTCTTTTGTATGCCATTTATTAAAGATCTTTTATTTTTCGTTATACAACTAAGACGAAATACAAAAGGTAAAAGAAGGAAAAAAGATTAAATCTGTACAATAATAAATTTTCTAGCTAGGGTTATACTGGTAATATCAAGGGAAAAATTAAGGGGAAATTAAATGAAATTCATTTACAAATACAGTTTTCGAGGAATATTCCAAAAAATCTTCCGGCACAACTGCTGCGTATCACTAGGCCTGAAGACACTGAACGATGCACTCATCAAGCCCTTTTATACCATTTTTCTTACCGTCGAGTTTGAATGTGCAATTCCACCACTTATAAGGGCATTATATACTGTATATGATTTATTTCTTGATTCCTTGTGCTTCCCTTGCTTCTTACCGTTTCGCTCATTGCATACCTAGAAGTAAATGAGGAAGGGCGAAAGAATTTGATTTACTTTGTCATTCATAATAAACAAGATGAGCAGCTTAAGAAATTTTGCAACGAGTGCAATGCCCGCACCCCTATAAAGACGGGCAAACTGTTAGTGTATTTATACATTCAGTCCTCAGGGTTCATGGAATCCCCGACAGTCGAAAAATCAATATAAGGTCACTTTCAAATGTTTTTTTAATAGTCTAATCTCCAGCGCTTTCATCACGATAAAGCCAACCCTTCGCCTACTAGCAATAAATAATGACCATAACGAAAAACATTCACGGACGTAAATTTGGAAAGAAATGAAGTTTTCCTTCCAAATACTGATATGTCTTAAGTGCTGCAAAAAAAAGGGCAGTACAATTTTTCAAGAATTAATACACAGAAAAGATGCCTTTCATTAACAAATATAAAAAAAAAACTCCTACTCAAATTATAAGCCATGGTGCCGTATAAACGGTCACCAAATTGGTATTATACTCTTCTTAAAATATAGAAAATGGGGTAAAGACGCCAATAAACCTAGGTGTGAAAAGCAGGATTAAAATTCCGAAAATTTTACGTTGTAGTATAGAAAAAGGTGAATTTTCCTAAATGTTAATTAAATCGAAAATACAGTACAGCAATAGGAGTGCCCTGTGGGCAATGGCAAGGGCATGACTGAAGGCATGTTAATGGCGTCCTACATGAATCTCTGGTTATCCTTAGAAATTGTTCATCAGCGGAGACACTATATAAACAAGTAAAAAATGCCCAGTGGTTTCTTCGGCGCAATTGAGCTTCTGTACAGCCGCTACAGCGTATAATCAAGGCCACCGAAAATACAGTAGATCTATCTTTCGGTGGTCTCGGTATAATGCTGTATGAGCCGCGGCCCATGAAACTTTAACCACGACCCGGTGGTGGCCTATCCTACATCGTTGCCAGAGGCACGATTATGGCTGACTTTAACCTTAAATAAAATAAAACCTGCTGAGGCTAGAGGGCATTAGTTTTTAAGATCTGAGGGCGGACATAAAAAGTGCGGCCAGAAAAAAAAGTGCGGACAGAAAAAAGTGCGCACCGATAGACAGAGCCGGCACAATAGTTTTCTTTTACAGAAAACTAAAATTAAAAATAAGCATAGAACTTCTGCACTAATTTTTTGAAAAGAGGTAATAAAGCTATAATTTAAGTAAATCAAATTTCCAACGCTTTATTCTCTACCGGCAATTGACAATATGTACAGTAGAATACAATAACATGAACTCTGATTACAATGTCACACTTAAAAAGTTACAAAAAATTCAAAAGTTCCTCGGTAAAAAAAAAAAAATACTAAAAACATACCTATTTTTACAACTATACCAACAACAAACATTCTGACTCGTCTTTACGCATCTAACACAATCTCTCGAACATCGCGGCCGTTGTTCGCCTTCGCCTCCGCCTCCGCCTTCACCTCCGCCTTTACCTCCTCCACCACCTCCTCCTCCTTCCTTCGTTCCTCATCGCCTACATGAAATCACAAAGGAACGGTGCAAGGCGTGTAAAGCATCCTCATTTTTCCTTTCAGACTCATATTTCCTCAAAAGATATATAACTTTTTCGGGCAATGCTGGCGATGCCTCGTCATTTGCCGAATGAGGGGAGAATGTAAATGCGGCCGTAACTAGGCAACTGCTATTCCTTCTCCAGAATTGGAAGATGAGAAACGAATACCGCCGCTGCATTTCTTAAAAATGAGATTCCCGAATAAGAATTCTTTCAACTTTGGGGCTTGGGAGACGCTCACGTTCAAAACTGAACGCCCTCTTTCAGTTTACTTTTTCCTTTAATAACTGACACAACACTGCCCTAGTCTTATTAATCGTGGGCGCGTTTCACCATCTAAAAGTAAAATGCCAAGGACAAACAATGAACACACACACACACACACACAAACGTAACATTCATACAAAACTATGTCTGCCAATAAGTTTTACTCTAAGCACATTCAGTTCCTATTATACAATTTCAATAAAAAAAGCCCAGTTTAGTTATAAAAATCATACAGAATAGGTGCTACCATAGAAGAAAATACTAAGAATCCCCTAGAAAAATGACAAAAAAAAAATCGAACAACGCATGCACGTACTAAGACATACATTAACACCCACATGTGTACATATGTATGAGCACATACAACACTACGTACTGGATGTCAAAGTAAAAACTAAAAGAGTTTCGCCAAAATCCTGGTATTACACGAAAAAATAGTTTAGTTTGTTTTCACGTAAATTTCTTTTTGAGTGATTCCTGGCTGGAAATCAATTTTCCACTACTGATTGATTTATTGACATTATTCAACTGGCGTAACAGATGCACATGCGATTGGCCTCGAAATAAAACAAGAATTCAGTGATAAAAACCAATGTTGAAGGATATGTTTCAAACTATCTGGGACACATGAAAGCCAAACCTACAAGTAAATAATCATTTGCAAACAAACAAAAATTCAACGGCACAAATACATTAAAATCTACACTTGAAAAGGAATACAGCAGTAATTATAAAAAGTATAGCTTAGTTTTACCAGACCACTGAGCTGATTAACAGCTCTCCTAGGGCTGGCCCGAAGGATTAGACTTATTTTACGTGGCTAAGAACCAATTGGTTACTTAGCAACGGGACCTACAGCTTATTGTGGAATCCGAACCACATTATAGCGAGAAATGAATTTCTATCACCAGAAATAAATTCCTCTAACTCTTCATAGCAGTAATTATAACAAAATAATTATCTGAACCTGATGAACTTGTCATATAATAAAAACAAGCACTCATTACCTTGAATATGGTTTTAATATACAATTAATATAACAAGCAATATAAGTAAAAAAAAAAAAAAACAATACCCAGCTTTATATAAATGAATATTTTCTACGAGTGTGTTTCTCCTACAAAAATATTACCTCAGCCTTAAGAAAAAATATGAAGAGAAGAGACAGATCGTCACTGCCTACCGACAAGTTCAATATTTCTCTTCTCATTTGTCCTGGGTGAAATGAAGCATTATTAATATTTTCGTGAGTCTGAAGATTACATATTCATCTAAAATTAAAACCTAAGCCTATACCCTAACATCTTATACAGCTTACAAATCAGCCATCAAATATATAGCAAATAAAACATGAGAGCCCTAAATTCTTAAGAGGCTAAAACAAAATTAAAGAAAATAAATGATTCACCGAAATATTGAAGATTTTTTTCCTATTTTAAACTTACACAACAGCCATCTCCTACCCGAATTTTAAATGAATCTATTTAATACGAATTGTTAACTACTTAAAGTCGAACACAAAAATGCAAAACAAAGTCACGTACGATACAATGCAAGACATTTACAGGACCTGACTGAGAAAATCCAGAAACACGCAGAATTAAATAAACAAATAAATGATACCTATTATGGAGCACTTTCCTGCTCTCCCTTAACGGCAACTGAATGGACGACTTCCAACCAGATCCCCTATCTCATCCAGAGAGGGGGAGAAGATGCAGAGATATTAATGATGTTGGGGAGTTTGGGATATGGCGGCCGATGACACCAGGGGTTACGAGACTATGAAAAAAAAAACCATAAATAAAAAAAATGGGTCACTGACAGTCTGTCTCGTATCGCACCTCTGATATTTTGTTTAGTCTGGCAGCGTAGGAGCCCTGTTAAATCTCTTGGATTTTCCCTTGCTATCTCTACACAATCAATTTATTTTCAGCTGTGTTTCCTAGGATGTTATATTAATAAATTTCCAAGACTATTTCTCTGATTAGATCGTCGCTTTGGTTTACACCTTTCAGTAGTTAATCTTGTCAGTATGCAGTTGCAAGTAAAAGGAAAATTAGTAAACAATGTTTTTTTAGTACTTGACAATATCAAAAGCTGTGTGCTTTTGTCAAGAAAAAATACAAACGGACAGTTAGTAGATATAGGAAAATATTAATGATTAGAAGAGAGATGTGTACTTTTGTCAAGAAAAAGTATAAATGGAATGTTAATAGATATGGGAAAATATTAATCATTAGAGGCAGCAAAATCTAATGAATTCTAACACCTCCAGTACAAAAACAATCTTGAACATAATGTATCCACATTACGAATGAATATCACAAGACGAAATTACTTTATTCATATGATAATCGATACGGCGAGAGAGAGAGAGAGAGAGAGAGAGAGAGAGAGAGAGAGAGAGAGAGAGAGAGAGAGAGAGAGAGAGAGAGAAGCAAAGTTGAATTACGCATAAGAGGGGTGTTATATATAACATATGTAAATATGTAATTAAATAAAGATCTTTATCTTTGTACCCAGGCATCAAAAGGATGTATAAGGCTTCACTAACAAAGTAAAAAGAGTCATACAAAAACTGAATACCAGAAATAAAAACTGGCACAATAAAAAAAAAAACCTGTTAAGCATGCATCCTTTTACTTGCTGAATATAGGATGAAAATCACCAGCACTTCAAACTTCTAGGACCAGTAAGTACACTGAGTTACTCACAAGATTTATCAACAGCGCAGACTCCAACACTATATTATACGACAGTAACCGATTATTTTAGACGCTTCTTTGTGTTTCTTGGATGCTGCGACCTATCCTCTCTAACGTCTCTTTCGATTCATTTGGTAGAAACTTTCTCCGTCTTACTATCCAAATACCTTCTTAAACATACAACTTTCTCACCAACGTATATTCTCTCCAAGTAACCAGACCACCTCTAAACTAATATATAGGTTTCTGGTTCCTCGGCAACTCTTCAAGGGTGAGGTTGCCTAACGTTTCTATAACTATATTTATATCTACTGTATATCTGCCTTCAGATGTAACACAGGGGAAAATGAAACACTGGTTTTCGCACGGCGAAACCAGTCAGGATTTATACCATTTAAATTTTTCCTATCGATATTTCAGTACATACATATATAGATATATACGTCCATATATATATGCGATATTATATGCGTAAATACATAATCTCAGAAATAAATAGTATTCCACTGACGTCTCTAAGGGCTGATAACAATGAACATTCGAAACTTCTCGCTTCATTAAATCCTAAGCAACCTAATTTCACGCCAAACACGGACACAGAAAAAATGGAATGATTCAGCTGTTTAAAGTCCAACAACTACACAAACTGGTATAATAGGTAAAAATCCCAAATATAAGAATACATTTTAAAAACAGCTACTCAAGAATGAAAATTTCATTAACCCCAATAGACCCGGCTAAAATCCCAACCTCCTACAAACCACGAATTACATGAGGAAACCCTTCTTCTCTTAACATCGTATCGTTAAAGTTATCTAGACAACTTCCCTCAGGTTAATTACCAAGAGAATGAACACAATAACAACTACATAAACAAGTTTTAATTATTCATTAAGAGGATAGCACGAAGGTCCTCCCTTCCCGGTACACGCTGTGCTCTACTAACTAATGAACCGTCTGATCACACGTCACACACTTTCCACTAACCAATTCCAAAGAAGGAATAAAGATATTGCTATACACACAGACACATACACACAAACATACACACATATATATTCAGTGAGTGCTTAAATTTTTGTACATGCACTCATATACTTGATATATTCGTATCTTTATATATATATATATATATATATATATATATATATATATATATATATATATATATATATATATATATATATACATATATATAAGATACGAATATATCAAGTATATGAATGCATGTACAAAAATTTAAGCACGCACTGAATACTCGAACTCTCATATTTACGAATGCGACAGAGAGAGAGAGAGAGAGAGAGAGAGAGAGAGAGAGAGAGAGAGAGAGAGAGAGAGAGAGAGAGAGTCATGAACAAAAACTTCTCAAGTTACGATAACAGAAGAGTTACTAATTAGTACAGCGCCAACAACATCCTTCTAGTTGCAAAGCTTTAGATAGTAGATAGTTATGTTTATTTTTCCGTTTCGGTTTGCACAACAGAACATTGGACACAGATGGCATTGTAACTAGAGGTATCAAACCTTGGTGGTTGTGAGAGATTTCTACGAAACACTTGGCTTCAGATCATGTTGAAACCTTTTTTTGGTTATCGTTTCCACTAAAGTACTGTGAATGTAGTTCACCATATTATATGCCATTAATAACAATGCTCATTTATGACAAAGTTTGCTTCAAAAATATTTACAATATGCAGACGACCTGATCCTTTAGCGCATGAAAAGTAATGAAGACCTCAAATTAAAAGGAAAAAAGTTTTTAGTCTTTTAGGATCCAATATCCTATTGGGATATTCTGTCACACAATGGGTTATTATCAGAAAAAACATTCTTCTATAATACACGAAAGCAATATATATATATATATATATATATAATATACATATACATACATACAGTATATGCATGCATGTATATGTATATATATATATGTATAATGGGTCTAATATGTAAAGTGCAATATTATAACATTACATTTAACCATGAAAAAAATCATCTTTCACATTTTAAAACTAAGTGTGATGCTAACAGGCATTAAAAAAATGCAAGCAATAAAACATTTAAATAAACAATACCTTGCTGTGACCTACTGAATGAAATTCCCGTATTAACCAACAGACAATTCATAGCATAATAATTATGCAAATTAGGCATCACGTTTTGGAATAAAATGTAGCAATCTACTTAGTTGCAAATTAACACTGATACTGCAGTGATCTAAAAAAATACTGTTAAAAATATAATTGAAGCGTTCGGATGGTCAAAATACAATATATATATATATATATATATATATATATATATATATATATATATATATATATATATATATATATATATATATATATAATATGCGCGCATACACACACACACACACACACACATATATATATATATATATATATATATATATATATATATATATATATATATATATATATATAACTTCTCTATCATAGGAAACAGTGTGACATATAATACAAACAGAAATTATGGCCATAAGGGCGCTGAAGCAACGGTGTAAGATCTTTACCCTTTAAAGCATTTCCAAGCAAACTACAAACAAAGAACTTGAGATCACGAAGACTCAGTTTCGCAAAGAACCACAAAGTAAAAGGGGTATATGACCATTTCAGTGTAAAAATTATCAATACTTTTGAGATGGGTTAAGTGAGGAACAACTGTCTAAGATTTACTCAGTAGGTAACTGGATAAACCAAGGAGAAGTAAAGGACTTTAACGAGGATTACCGAGATTCTTTGGTTTCTCTTTTAAATCTCCTTCGAAACACCTAATAATGCAAACTCAATGTGGTTTCTGTTAACAATCATTTTTAAATTTTATTACTATACAATTTAGGGACCAATAAATTGTGTCAATTTCACTTTTATACAATTTAGGGACCAATAAATTTCGTGTCATTTTCACTTAAGGGCACAAAACGAGAATTTACTTTTCAGTTCAGTTCCAACACAATATTTACGTTGATTTCTTCTGAATTTTAATTCCTTACTTGTCTTGACCGAGTCTTCTTTTTTTATATTTACTTCTGTTTTACGTAGTTTGCTTGAAAATGTCTTGAGACAAAAGGTCTTGCATTTTGCTGATCTCTATTCCTCATGATCATGAACTGTCCACATATAAACACCCACATTTATATACACATCTATATATATATATATATATATATATATATATATATATATGTATATATATATATATATATATATATATATATATATATATATATATATATATACCTGTATATGTATATATATATATATATATATATATATATATATATATATATATATATATATATATATATATATATATATATATATATATATATATATATAGACAGACAATTACTGTAAATGTGATATATAGGTGATTCTCCAGAAATATCGATAAACATGTATTACCAATGAGGCTTGTGAAATGTGATAATTCTTTATACTTTTTATTTCATTGCACACGTTAACATGGGCATGATTATGTGCGTTGTTTCTTGGGATCTATCCCTTGCTTGGAATAAAGCCATAATGTACGGAAAAATACAAGGACTCATCATTTCCATTTTTCCCTTTTCACTCGGAGTGGAACACAAGGGTAGAACTTTCCAGTTCTTAGAAGTCTCTATGGATGAGGTTGCAGGCCCATGTTCTTCTTGACCCCAACTAACGTTGGTAAAAACGCGTAACTGTATACACTGGTGGGTTGTAGGCCAGGTTCTAACCACTAGACAAACAGCTGCGAGTCTAGTGCTGCTTTTGCAGAAACTATATATATATATATATATATATATATATATATATATATATATATATATATATATATATATATATATATATATATATATATATATTATATATATATATATATATATATTACACAAACACACACACACATACACATATATATATATATATATATATATATCATTCCTATTCAAATGAGAAAACTATAGGGCAAGTGCTTCCTGCATGTACCAATTTAATCACGTGCCAATTTTAAGAGCTATATGGCCTCTTCACCCTCTCGACACTCCCAGAGCCTAAATATACCTGATAATTTACACAGCGTCATATAAGTATTGCAACCATATTTCTATGCAGCTCGCAAAGATGGCTGAGAACAGCTGGTCCGGCTTTTCACAGCCCCCCCCTAGTGACAACACAGCACACCTTATGCCCTCTCTTCCCACACTAATATGTATGTATGTATGTACGTATGTATGTATGTATAATATAATATAATATAATACACTGTATATATACTAAATGTGGCCAACAATAATAAATCAGGGACAGCTTTATCTGGCTTAAATTCAGCCACTGAGAGTAAATACAATCAGTAGCAATTTCAGACATGGAGAAGGAACACAAGCATCGTAACCCTAACTAAAACGAACAAAACGTACGACATATATCAATGAATTTTATCTCTTGACATGTACACGGCAGCAAGAAGTTAAGTAATACATTGCAGCCACAGCCAGCACATCCCGTGTTTTATTTGTTTTCACACATGGTACAGAGTAACATAACCATGATACTGTGTGTGTGTGTGTGTGTGTGTGTGTGTGTGTGTGTGTGTGTGTGTGAATTTCTCCTTTATCCCCACCCTGCTCTTTCACTTCATCACGCCATCTAATCCTTTGCCTCCCTCTACCCGCTAACAGGTTCCGTCCAAGCCCTCTTCACTCCCTCCTCCCTAATCATCCTTACCAAATTTCCATACCATCTCCATCTCACTCTCTTATCATATCGGCAATCTTTACCACCTACTTTCTTCATATTCCAGCCTCTCATGCAGCGAGATCTCCAAAATCAACCTCAGCATCCTCATTTCAGTTCACAGCAGTTTTGTTCTTTCTTCCTTCTCAACGCCGCCTAAGTAGCCTAAGTTTCTGAACCATACATCATCAATATATATATATATATATATATATATATATATATATATATATATATATATACAATCATACCAATTTGTTGGTGAATTTGATAACGCACATGAAATGCATAACCTTATAAAATTAAGGCAACGCACTATGGCCACTGCAAACGACGCCCAGAGATTGTTAGGGACCGCAAACCCTGCGAGCAGTAGATAAAAGGCACAACCATCACCCACACAGAAGGCAATTACACGGCCATCTTCCCACGGCCATGCTACTTGCAGACTCCTGTCACAAGGGGTAAGTGTAACTTCCATCAAAATCATCGCCCTTCGAAAATTTTGATATAACTTGAACGCATTGTTGTTTTTTTTTATTATTATTGTTATTCTCTCTCGTTTTCAAGGGAATTCGTAAATTACAAGCAGTGAAGTGGCAACAAGAAAATTCTTCCCGACCCATGGAAGACTGAGTGACAAACAACATAACTGCAGCAGCAAATGACGATCTCATATAATAATTAAGAGGTACAAGGAAAAACTAAATAAGTACGAAGGAAGATGATCTGTCTATTACAACGTAATGCACTTTCACCTTTAAAATAGAAAGGCAACGTAGAATGAGAAACATGAAGTTGAAAAAAAATCCTATAAAAAAGAAATATACCTCTCCATCTCTTCCTCTCCTCTCCAGGCAAACCCATAAGAAGCCAGCACATCACTCCCCGAGGTGACATGAAACTGAAGGGGTTAAAAAAGCAACTATAAAAGGTAGTCGAAGAGCGGCCATCTCTTTCTTCTGAGGACATTCTCCTGCCGGTGACCTCGTACGGTGCTCCTGGAAGAGGAAGATGGCAGACCTACCACCATTCTCGCGCAACGCTCTTCAACGAGAAAAGAGGGCCTTCTACCGGCATTCTCGGGCAGTTCTCTTGGAGGAGGACGGAAGAAAGCGACAGAGGGCCTTTAACTGTCCTTCTCCAGCTGGTCTTTTAAAGGGAAAGGGAATAAGACTTTCTACCATCATTCTCTTGAAGGAGAAAGACAAAGGGCCTTCTACTGACAATTCAGTGCGGTAATCCTGCAGGAGATATAAGGATGCTCCAGCTTCTCTTCTTACGACCATCAGGGACATCATTAATGGAGACGACCACGCATAAATGCCCACGACGGGAGAGCCTAACGACCACAAAGGACACCCTCACAGGTGACACGGGCACCTTGCATGACCAAGGTATGCATTATTTATTCAAAAGATGGTGTACGTGAGATACGACACAAAACAAACGGACAATGAATAAAACAAAAAAAAAAAAAATACAGAATTTACTAAGAGTAAACAGAGAGTGATCACTATCTGGAATAGCAAGTAAATTAAAATCAAATATACCAAAGTTTAATAAGTTTCAATGATTACATAACAACATTTAACTTAGGCTTTTCTTCTAGAAAAATAAGTTTAAAGAGATGTGTATGTATATTATATATATATATATATATATATATATATATATATATATATATATATATATATATATATATATATATATATATATATATATATATATATATATATATATATATATATATATATATATATATATATATATATATATATATATATATATATATATATATATATATATATATATATATATATATATATATATATATATATATATATATATATATATATATATATATATATATATATAGATATATAATTTCGTTGAACTTCATAAAACTAACAAGATTCCAAGTTTGCTGGTCCGATATGAAAAGCTATAAAAATTTATAATATGGGTGAGCTCTGTTGTTTTTTTTTTTAATCAACAAAATCGACCATCTTTCTCAGACAGAATAAAATAAAGACTCTTCAACCCACTTGGAATAAGAAGAACCCTTCCAAATAAAAGCAATGTTACCCATCCGGCACAAACCCAATTACCTAAACAAACAAACAGATGGGGCCGCCATATCAACCACTCAATTGACATCACGCATCACCAAACACAAATTCATTTAATTTAGCTAAAATTGGGCCTGGGAATACGCCAAGAGAATCCTGAGAGAGAGAGAGAGAGAGAGAGAGAGAGAGAGAGAGAGAGAGAGAGAGAGAGAGAGAGAGTCACTCAAAGAAGTAATCAAGGAATCAAAATATTTATTAAAGGTTGTCATTTTCCCCTAAATTTATACAATAAATAAAAACGACACATAAGAGGGAGGTGTACAAATAATAAACACTCATCGGCAAAATCTATTTTCCACGGAACAGTTGGGCTTGACATAAAGAAGATCGGCATGGTAATGAGAGGTTTTCCTCTCTTCAACTTTCATCGAACACCAACAACCCATGAAACAGAGTGCGAGACCAGGAAAATAAGAAAAAGAGCGGTGGGAGGAAGGCCAGAGAAAATGGAGCTCCTTCATTTCTGCGACTCATGTGGAAATCGCCTATTACATAAAATATAGTCAGCAAAATTGTTTTATTTTTCTTCAAGTATCCTTTCGAAAAATCTTTATACCACGTGAGGTCCGGCCAATGGGTTAGTCAATATTTGTAAGAGCTTTACTTCCCAACCTTTATGGAGTGAACTAATGGCTACGGCCACACTCCACTCCCGTTTCCAGACTAAGAAAAAGGATGGAAAATCCTAGTTAACATTCCATAACACTGGCTGGTTGCGGGAATCGACTCCGATTCAGTAATAACAACTCAAATCACTTTAATAACATGAAACACCGCTCGGTCCAGATAGGAGGGAAAAAAATCCGACGCCAAAATACTAAAAGGCGCTAAGACAACTCGACTCAAGAACTCTGTTCTAGTAAAAATACACTGGCAGACAGCAATTACGAGCAATATAGTCAATCAAATTAAATCTCCGTTGTAAGTGCTCAATATTTCTCATTTTACTCGCTCGAAAGAGCCATCTTGCACAGACAGGCGAACTAAATAATAGCAAAGGATGTTTATATCGACTTGAAAATTAATAACGATCTCTGTCTCTGTCTCTCTCTCTCTAGCCAGTGACGGGCTGGGCGAGTCCACATGATTCGGAGATGACTGAGACAGGGCGATGCTGTAAGTGGGTGGGTTGGAATGCAGGTTGGTGTGGGTGATAAAATAATATGATCGGTTTACAATGACACGAATGCACGACTGGAGGTTGGTGGTGGGTGGGAAGGCATGTCTGATTAATATAATGAAGAGAATGTAAAAGCACTCTCACAACCACTTCACCGTGGCATTGCTTCATGAAACTGTGCACCTACAAACAAAGAACAGCTATTCGATCATGATAAAATCATCGTGAGTACCAAAACAAATCCTTCGATAATAACAAGGATTACATGATATTAAAACTCTTTTACTTTCCGAAAATGCCATCTCAATCCCATGAGAGAGAGAGAGAGAGAGAGAGAGAGAGAGAGAGAGAGAGAGAGAGAGAGAGAGAGAGAGAGAGAGAGAGAGAGAGAGAGAGATTCAACCAATTAAAACGAGCACAACATGAAGGGTTTAATGGGATCTTAAAGTGATTCAATCAATCTGATTATGAAGAAACCTCGTAAGAGCTGAAAGTACGGAAAGCATTCTTGCAACACACCTACTTGGTTCTCTGTTTCGAACAAAGAGGGGAAAATGAAAGAATGAAAAACTCTGGAAAACTGACAATGAAAAGGACAAAAAAGATAAAACAAAGTCATTAAGGATGAAACCCCAAGCTGATATAGCATCAAGAACTCAGGAAGACGAAACAGACAAATAAGAGAGAGAGAAAAAAGATACGATGATGATACAGCAAGCAAGACTTTGCATTCCAACAAAAAGATAAGAATGACAACGAAGTCTAGTCAAAGCTAATACTGCACAATGCAACTATCCAGTGTTATCCCGAGGCACATGGAGATGAAGACGGCCATCGGCCCCAATCTCAACCCTACCAGCAACGTCAACCAGGTTAAAACCTTGCAAGCCAGCCTTTCACGCTCAGCTTTACCTGGCTTTAACTAGCTTTGCACAAAACGTAATTGGTTGTGGCCTTCGTTCCCGATAACACGACGCAGCTCTTTTTACCTTTTCAGGTATTCACTGGAATGCGCTTATCCATTCAGCTTCACTTCAGAGGCTCAGAATTGTGGTCATACTCGATTTTCCTCAGCCACTGGCATTTTACCATCTAAGAAGTGCATGGCTGACATATCTGCTGCAGTGGACAAAATTAATCCTAATCTCACGGGTTTTAAGAACCTCCGGAGCAACAGCGCTTTCTTATGTAAAACCATAATTTTATATTTCATCCAACTCCACCGTTATATCGATGGAGACAAAACGAGTAAAATTCAATGAATGGTTCCACTTGTCCGCGTGCATAAAATACACAGTATATTCATACCGAAATTAGTTCACATAATCTACTACATTCTGTCTGAGTAACCAAAATACTTACAATTTACCGGCACCCTGGATTACACTGTTCAAGCATACCTGAAAAATAAGAATAAAAAGTAAGTATTTCATACAATGCACGTTTCCTTTCATATGTATATATATATATATATATATATATATATATATATATATATATATATATATATATATATATATATATATATATATATATATATATATATATAATACACGCACACTCAAAAATGTTTACATGAAATAATAATAATAATAATAATAATAATAATAATAATACTAAGAGCTATCATTAAAATCACGACCACTGCCACTTTCATTTGGCTTGATGTACCCGGGTGGGCATCAGACCGGAAAATAACCTTAATAAGTGGAGGCGTTGGGCTCTTACGTGACGTAAATGATGTATTTTTATAACATACTAAAGAACGTTCAAGCCGGCCTAGTCCATACATTACCGCTCTGACTTATACATGATTTATTCATTCAAAGCGATGATGTAGAAACCTCATTTACAAGAAATAATGAAGTGTAGTTGGTAAAGGCAGAAAACCTCTACAGTTAGCGAAAACTGACGTTCAAGTACATTTACATATGCCTATATGAAGCCAATACAGACACAATGCCAAAA
>NC_089745.1:54856493-54878993 GCF_040412425.1 Macrobrachium rosenbergii
AAATTCAAGAGGGAAATCTCTTACCTTTCAAAATAACAACACATATACGTGCATCTCCTAGAGGTAAAATAAAAGTTAAATATGTATAAAAATAAAAACAAGGGAACTACATACGCAACAGCAATCCCATCTGCCATGTCACAACAGGAAACTGCTGAAGTCTACGGAAAAACAATAACAGCATTCAGTAGGAATATATTTGACTGCCACACCTGCTGACTATGGACATGTTTCGAGAACTGTCATGACAAGAATATATGGTGAGCGCTGGCAATATTCACAGGATGAAAGCTCAGCGCATAACTTGCAAAAATGGAAGCCCTGGATTCTCACAGGAGACGAAGATGTTTTGATACTTTGGAAATCCCGAGGCAATCGAGGGGGAAAAAGTGGGTGGCTATATCGGATATAATTCCCTTTGAAACTTCACATATATAACGTCAATCCTTTGTAATTCCAGGGCATGCGATCTACTGCACAGCCAGAAACAACGGCAAAGAAAAGCAAGGTAAAGTGCTGGGCCGGAAGTCAGAAAATGTAAAGATATACAAACTTCCAAGAGCAAGAAAAACAGGATGTAAAAGTTGTGACCTGGAGTGCTGTAAAAGCGAGAGAGAGAGAGAGAGAGAGAGAGAGAGAGAGAGAGAGAGAGAGAGAGAGAGAGAGAGAGAGAGTTTAAAATGAAAACCATGTTAACTGCTACATGACTGGTCAATACAAAATTATGTCTTTTCTTTAACGAAAAAACTATTAGAAAGAAAATGAAGCGAATATCGAGACACATCCCATTCCCCCACACAGTCACTGCATCCATCACCGGACTCGAACCCCTACAATAACATCTATCATATTAAGCTTTGCCTATATAATTAAACCTCTGCATTCGTTCCAGGCCATCTATGAAGCAATAAATCGCGCGCATACGCTTCCATGAAAGGATATATCATATCAGCGCGGGATATTTGACTAGGCACAGACTCATAAATAATCGAATGACATCGCTCTGGCACACACGCATACACACAAATACATCAACGTCCGCCTGCCTCGATCCATCTTTATTCTAAATTTACTGTGAAAGTGACAAGAGCCGGTTTTCCATTTCACCATAAATATTAATCAGAACTCGCTTTTGGAAATGGGACTTCTTTCTCCTCCTCCTCCTTCTCCTCTTCCTCCCCCGCCTCCACCTCGCACCCACTCACGGATAAGGGAAAACTGCCCATTAATGGTTTGCAGTGCCAAAGGATAAAGGATCTTTCATACACATATGGATACAAGAAATCATCTCTGTCTCTCATAATAATAATAATAATAATAATAATAATAATAATAATAATAATAATGATAATAACGATGAAATAAAATATAATCATCACTCGAAAATTTCTCTCTCGCTCAAGACGAACCAAGGAAGAGCATTCATGAAGGAGACGCAGACATGCAAACACTCATCTAAAAATAAAACGGGCAGACAAAACAAATGGAGACGTATATCAAAACGCGTACGTGCGAGACCTCTAAGTTACACAGTAGCGTGCACATAGTATTAATATAAAGGCAAGAGTAAAGGCGGCCGTATGAGATCACATCCATCCATCAATCTTCTCCAGGCCATTTTAAGCTTAATGGGACTACAAACTTAGATTACATTTAGTTGTATTCGCTACACAAGTTGCGTTTCTTAGTACAATAAAATAAAACAAAAACCATGACAGAAGAGTGACACTTTATTAGTCCTTGTTAATTCAGCATTAAACACTGTCCCGCACAAAAGACAGATGATAGTTCTGTTCTTTACACAAATACTACACATAGACTATCGAGGAAGAATCAAGTAATAAAATTAAACGTGCAAAAAGTAAATCTAAATTACACGTCAACGCATATCTGTACGTAATCTGCAAAACAGGTAAGTTTCTCTTCTTTCTTGTCCTCTCTCCTCATCATCATCACCTTCCTTTCCTCCACGAATCGTTCCGAACTAAGCCAATTCTCCAGGGCAACTTCTTGCCTTTTCGTTCCTTTTATCTCATTCCTTCGTTCAGGAGAACTTTCGACATTTCCGACATCTCGCTCTGAATCTTTCTTATTCGGACATGTTACCCATAGTAGTCAAGGAGGGAACCGGTCGGAAGGGGTCTCGTCCTTCACAAAAGTTCAATCTTTCTGCTCGTGCTCTTCTTCACCTTTTTTTCCTCTCCTTCTTTCCTTTGCATTCCTCCAACATTTCTCCAACGTGCCCTTCCACAAGGATTTCCATCTCTTTCCAGTCGTGAAACCACCGGACGGGGTCCACCTCTCCCGATCCTTAAAAGAATCTCTCTCTCTCTCTCTCTCTCTCGTTTTCTTCTTCTTATCCTCACTTTACTCCACCAACCCCTCCTCCCAGCTTGTCTATCAGAATCTCGTACCCGAAATCTCCAATGCTCTACCTTGAGCATCGCAAAGCAAGTTCGTTTTTCAGGCGCAACCACTTTCCGGATGCTTTCAACATCATTAATGTAATCTTTCCTCCTTTCAATCCTCCTCGTTCTCTTCCTCTCTTCTCTCTCTCTCTCTCACTCTCACACACACACACACTATATATATATATATATATATATATATATATATATATATATATATATATATATATATATATACATATATATATACATATATACATACACACATATGTACAGTATATACACACATATATGTATATATATACACACAAAAGCATACTAGGAATGACTGCTTCTACGATAACCAGCTTCAGTTAGGCCTATGTCAGTATCTATTTCCTAAAAACCATCTTCATGAAATACTGCACTTTTCACTTAAAACGACGTCAACAAACATAATAAGAGAGCTGGACAGAAGAAAAAAAGAATGAGAAAGAGTGGGACAGCGACAATATTGTGGCCGTGTGTATGGGGGCGTCGTCGGTTCGACCGCTCTAAAACCCACATTGGCCTAATTACTGACACAAACACACCCATCCGGGGGCAAAACTAGACCCAACCAAGTACACCATCAGTACAGGGTAATTTTAATTGTCCCCTGTATGATTGCTACCTCCTCAGTATTTACCTCGAAGCTATAAAAAAAAAAAGCCTGGCCTATCAAACTCGTTTTCCCTGTGGGAGGACTGAAAGAAACTACAGCATCAAGATTAATTTTAGCTGTATGTCTATTCTTGCAGAGTTCTTCGGCTGATGGTCTAACAACTTATGCTAATATATTTTTCCACAAGACGAATTCGGAATCAGGAGCTTGGCATTAATTAGAGCTCTTTCTTTCTACTTCAATAAATTATCACACGTTCCTCCACTTTACTTTGTTTTTTGGTTTTTTGTTTTTAAGGAGCCTAAATGAATTTCGTATTTCGAAAATACAGAATCATTTTGATCCAACATGCTTAACGTCTGGTAGATCAACATCAGTGCCGTATCCATCAATTTTCATATATAGGAAGCAAAGAGAAAGAAGAAAAAACAAACAAACTGATAGGTCACGGCCATTTATAAGATAAATCTGTTTCTTATTCGTACGTCCCCGTTTCATGTCTTTAAATTTGTTAGCTTTCTTTATTTTTTGTCGAACCGAAAATAAACCAACATTACTTTCAGAAAGCTTCCAAAAGTGGAGACTTCCTCGCAATATATCATATACAAAAAATAAAAAATAACACATATATATATATATATATATATATATATATATATATATATATATATATATATATATATATATTTGAGACTTCCTCGCAATATATTATATACAAAAATAACACAGGCATATATATATATATATATATATATATATATATATATATATATATATATATATATATATATATATTATACTGTATATATTATATGCGTTTGTACATAATTCAGATAAAATGAGGAACTCCAACAGACTCTCTTCAATAATTATGTACTTCGCTAACATAGCCAACCACCATTAACGTAGCAGAGCGAACTTACTTCCGGCAATGAATGGGGAGGAGGCAGAAATTCCGGAACCTTCCCTCCCCCACAAACAGACTGATTCATTCACTGCTTTACGCATCCTTCCTAACCCCATAACTCATCTCCAGCCTCACCCATCTCGACAATAAATGATGATACCCCAAACACCCGCCTCCATTCCGTCATTATGAATACAACCCATTCCTGTTTCCACTTCCCCTATCTCTGGGACTGACAGAGGAGCACCTCACACACCTGCAACAAATCGTGTGCCATAACAGATGTTTTCTGAACCAGAATAGTGTTATAGGCACTCACGACAAATAAAAATGGAAATCACACTGTCAGTGTCCTATATAATTAAGTATCGCCGTACAACAACAGGATGCCGGTAACATCAAATACCACGACTCATACCTAATATATTTTGCACCATTTACCTTCGTATCAAACTATCACAAGGGCATAAAAAACATTAAAAGTCTGTGCATCTATGATTGTCAAATTACACTTTTAATCTGCTCATCTGATAAATGAAATACGAATTCAAAGGCACCCCACATACGCGTGCATTCGACCGATAACTATTGACTACTGTTATGCATATATTAAAATTACAGCAACATCAATCTCCCTTGCATGGATGTCACTGGCATAAGGAAACATTTCCCTGGTAAAAATAAATGCGCTAATCACGGTCATACTTTGCTTATTAACACTTATTAAATTCCACCCTATTACTGTTAATAATATGAAAATGTTCTCCCATGCACAAACTATGACAAATTTACCTAAAGCTAAAGGTGTGCTTTCTGCCAAGAAACAATACTAGGAGAATAACGTTCTCTCTCTCTCTCTCTCTCTCTCTCTCTCTCTCTCTCTCTCTCTCTCTCTCTCTCTCTTTAAGGGTTGCAGTGAAAAACAAGATTTCAGTGGTCTGGTTCCAAGTTGCCTAACACAATTTGAAAGCCCGAAGCAGCTATTTGCAAACCATTACAGAGATGCGAAAACGCAGTAACCCCACTCCAACCCTAACCCAAAAGCCTGTCGAGCCACACAAGGGGGAAACAACTCGCTTACACACACACACACAAACACACATACATACGCACACACACACACAAACGCGCGCACATACATACATACATACATACATACATACATACACACACACGATACAACACCGTCCACACACACTTTATAAATGACGGAAGCTCACAACAGGGGACCTGTGTTGATACTGTTTCAAAAAACATAAAATTATTCTCATACATTTTTATTCCTGTAACCGGGCAAAACGCAAAAACATTACAAAACCGATAACATCTTAAATTCATTTCTGTATTTTTTATGGAAAGGCCCACGGTACTGGCAATTTAATGCTGTCATTTACAACAGGTTCGATGGAGAGAAAACTGGAAGGGATAAAACAGCAGGTAACAAAAGATATATATAAATATATAAAATAACGAGAAACAAATTATTGCAAAAAATTATGACACAAATTCATCACCACTACAGTAACGGTGCGTCATGCGGGTATAAAAAATAGAAGAAAAAAATATTAATTCTATACATGGAGAGTATCACAGTCATGGTATTTTATCCTGGCAAAAATTAGTTGAAATTGAATTCTCTGTATAGGCTAGAAATCATATACCTTTGGGGTGCTTGATTATAACGCCGAATTTAATAACATCACACTGTTATAAGCATTTAAATATACAGTTTCATTTAATATAAATGCCAAATGTTACCTCTCTCTCTCTCTCTCTCTCTCTCTCTCTCTCTCTCTCTCTCTCTCTCTCTCTCTCTCTCTATACCACACGATATGACAAACATGCTTATGGTTGAAATAAAAAAAATGACAAAGCATAAATTAACTGATGATATGACCCGAGTAAAATTGAAAACTCTGTTTACAACAGTAGCAATTTAATTTTGTAAATGATCACCACTAACAAAAGCAGTACTAAATAAAAATTGCATAATAACCTCAATAATTTACTGTGATCGGCGCACAGTAAAGAGGTAAGGTAGTGTTTGCTTCCAGAAAAAGGAATCCAATAGAAAATCGAACAGAACTTCGGGGGCAGGAATATTCTCAATCGACGGGAGTGCTTCATCCAATCACCGAAATTCACTGGAACCTTTAATAAGAAGAATAATAATGTATATGGGAAATCTCTCCGCTTATTTCATCAGCAATAAAAGGACAGAGGGGCCTATAACGGAAAATTTATCCTCCCGCTCTTTGTTGAAATCAGCAAAAGGGGAAGATAAAGGATGACGAAGAAAGAGGAAAAATATTTGTTACCGTAAATGAAAATCAAGCAACCAAATTTTTAGTTTCAAAATGTCCCTGATATATGAAGAAACGCGTTCAGCTCTGTTTCCACGGTCATTATGCTCGAAATTTAATTGAAAAGGAATGAAAACCTGTATTAGCATTTTGAATAGAGTACAATTTGAGAAAAAGAATAAAGTGCTAAGGCTGAAAACAACAGGGGAAAAAACCGATTTCCCTACTCTAAATAAGTAAGAAAAAACTTTCGTCTTGAGTTAATTGCTCGGCCAAAACGACAGTCAGAAAACAAATTCCACCACAGCAACAATAGACGCCCAACAATAATAAACAACAGCCAGTTGAAAACAAATTCACGAACGAAATATGAATGCTCAACTAGCACAAAAATTTTTCGGGTAATTGCCCTTCGAAAGCCCCCGGGCCAATAATAAAAACAGTAGCGCAGCCTTGGCAACAAACGAGTCCTTTTGAAGGCACGCTGCAAAAAGTGAAGCAGAGGCAGCAGATGCAGTAGGCTCAACACCTCAAGGCGATACCAGCACAAGCACAAGCGGGGGGAGAATGCAGGAGGAGGAGGAGGAGGCGGAGAGGAGACGGAACTTCAGCAAGCACAACCGCACCAGACTAGCGTGCTAAAGCAGTCAGGTGTTGCTTAAAGCCTAGTACACAGCAAGCAAGAAAACTGATTTATAAGCGCTTAATTCACTACACAGGAAAATAAACAAAAGAAGAAAATTTAACAAGGCGAAACCCCAGGTCATCGGAATGTATATCCGGGAGGAGGCGTGAGCAGGGACATCCTCCAAATCGTAGTAAATGCATGTCCTACCCACAGCCTTCCTACAGGTCAATAACAGCTTCCCTACCTGCTCCAAACTGACAGTAACAAAGACCTTTACTATCGCACTCCTTTCAAAATGGCCCAACATCCCATAAACTAATACTACTGTTTCTACTAATACAGAAAAACGACGGTATTGGTATTAACTAAAACAACGCATCATGTCGTGTAAATACGAACTCTGCAATTTCTTGCACAGAAGAGAGCGTGAAGCATAATCTTGAGAGAGAGAGCACATTATGAGATTAGAAGGGTGAACAGACGAACTAATGTGTGTGTGTGTGTGTGTGTGTGTGTGTGACGCAGGCATGGGGAACTGCGACCATCCCAGTGGCCTCAGCCGCACGATAATTGCTTTGACGTGACGGTAGTTAAAGATGGTTCGAAAAGATGATCCCTAATCACACCCAAACTGCAACTTGCCGATACAAAGGTCCAAAAATAACAATTATGGCAAAATGCACGAAATATATAAAATATACTATAAAAATTAAATATCCCTATTTGTATAAAAGCAAAGTAAAGTCAGCGTTCTTGCTAGGATACTGATTTTGGTGTAATTCTAAAGCTAAATAGTTGTACTTTATTGCAATATGTTCACGAAAGCAAAACAAGTAAAATAAATGGTCTAAACGACGACTTTGGGGTCTGCCGAATATCAATATTTCTGTACTTAACTGAAAATAAAGATTTACAAAACCTAATGAATTCAATCTGAACCCGGCAAAACTGCGATAAATCCGATAATATACAGTTGACTGTTATCTATGCAGCTACTGAACAGTAAAACAAAAAATGAACAATTTTAATTTATGAAACTTTATCGATCTTTTTCTTAGACAAGCCTACATAAAGTTATTTTTCATATTAAGACACTGATTTTAGTGTGACTTCAAAGCCGAATAGTTGGACTTTATGGCAATAAGTTAAAAATTAAAATAGCAAAAATAATGTCTACATAACGATTTGAAGTTAGGAAAAATTGACATTTCTAAATATTACTGTAAAATTGGAATGGCAAAAATTATAAGCTGTAACATCGACAAACAAATCTTTTTATGCCATAAAATTTCATTTCCAGTGACATATAGTTTATTGGTATTTATTTCAACCATAGCAAAGTAAAGCATATTACGTCATTTTTGACGGCATCGGCACAATATCAAATAGATACAAACAACAATTGTAACTCGGGGATAACCACATTAAACTTCATACTGGATATAGACACTAATAAGTTAATTAATAAGATAAAAAAGAGCCAAATTTAAGAGCACAACATTATCTTTTGTTGGCGTGTCAGTGAATTTATATTTTTAGTAACACCAAACGGAACATGAAAATAAGATTGTACAAGATAGTTATTTCATTAAAAACCACCGTATATGGTAATATATTCATCCTCAACAGAGTTTTTAAATTCCGAAAATCTCCTCAAAAACTGTTTCACAGTCATTATGGACAAATATTTTCATTTACGCAACACATTTTGATTGTCAAAAAAAATATTCTTTATTATACAACAACATTTTCATACAAAAGAATCGTATGAATCAAGTACTTATATGTACAGAATAAAATTCGTATTCATCAACATACTTCTCAAGTCAAAGCAACTTCCCTCACTCAAATACACCGTCTATCACCTAGAAAATATTTCGACTAAGTTGGCAGGCAACCGAACCTTTAAAGTAAGGCGTTAGATGCAATAGGTTGCAGAGGACCATCATGTATAATTCACTCTCCTCAATTATTACTGGCGACCTGAATCGCACTAGGTGGCCTTTGTTTGTGATAATTCTGAAGCAAAAATTAAAAAGAAAATGTATCTAAACTGTCCTGGAAATGAAAAAAAAAGAAGCGATTGTTTTGACGCTGCCGGACAAAAACTATTTTCCGTAGAGAGCTTCTGTGCTGCCCCTCACGTTACTCAGTACTACATGCCAATGAGAGAGAGAGAGAGAGAGAGAGAGAGAGAGAGAGAGAGAGAGAGAGAGAGAGAGAGAGAGAGAGAGAGATAAGGTCCTACGACTCCTGAGCACAGGAAAATACACGAGATACCCTCTGCCTTCCTTCCACTCAGCATTCAGGCGACACAAACGTCCATTCTCCCTTCAGAGATAACGCCGAAATATCAACAATACATTGTTAACAATACATAACTGCACCGGAGCCTTTACACTAAAGCTGTGCACTGAACCCTTCAACGGGACCGCTGAAGATTTGGGTGTAATTGCAACAGCAACAACAACAGCAGCAGCAAGAGCTGGGCAGCAGCAACAGCATCAACAAGACGGTCTGAAGCGTCGGCGGCAACACAACATTTTGGTCCACCATTAGAAAATCTATTTTCAAGACTTCACCAGAAATGTCTCCAACCAACCGGCAAATTCTTCTTTACGATGAAGCAGGCCCCCTTCTAACACCCACCCCCCCTGCCCCCAATAACCTCCTCTCCCGAAAAGGTCACAAAACATCACCTTAATATCGCGGTTTGGAAAGTCGGAATTCGCAAGTACATAAACCATGAAGAGAGAGAGAGAGAGAGAGAGAGAGAGAGAGAGAGAGAGAGAGAGAGAGAGAGAGAGAGAGAGAGAGAGAGACTCTTAAAGGTCCAAAATTGGATTTTCCAAAATGGAGTCAAAAATATATAGTCTCATATATAGTGTCTTTTCAGGGCCATCTGCAATTCTGGCAATGCGAACGTTTGTTACCGTAGAGAACTCGTGTTGTTGCTCGTGCAGTTATTCGCTTGGGGAAAGACGACAACACTGGAACCACATTTTTTTTTCTTTATCCACCTGTTTTCCATCATTATTGACATTGTCGGGGAAAACCTATGCCTATTAATACTAATACTATTATAATGAACACGGTTAACTGATTTTTTATATCAGAGAAGTAGAATTACATGTACGATACGTTAGGAATGCGATGGCTCATTAATTTGTTAGTTAAGGAAATCCCTTAATCCTTACGACAAAAATAATGTTATACAAGAAATACCAATTATCAACATTTTCCACGTATATTAAATACCACTGAAATCTAAGATTGCAAAAGACAGGAAACACACAGCTGTAATGGTTTTGCAGACTCAATACTTATTAAATTCAGAGAGAGAGAGAGAGAGAGAGAGAGAGAGAGAGAGAGAGAGAGAGAGAGAGAGAGAGAGAGAGAGAGAGAGAGAATATCTTTATTTTCCCCTGACCAAAACATAAAACTTTTTTTATCTGACACTTGTCAAGCAATCGACCAATATTTTCCCTTGAATTTAACTATATAGCTTGACAATATTTCAAATACCAACAGATATTCCATAAGAAAGATAGGACAGCAGGCACAGAAGCAATCTCTTTACAAAAAAAGCAATAGGGGAGCAGGTACTTTACATATCAAACAAATTTATTATTATTATTATTAATTTTTTTTACGCTACTGCTCAGTTAAATTTCTATGGTCACCAAAGGTTAGTCGAAGAAATCGTTCTATGACAGGTGAAACCTGGAGGAAGGTGAAGTTGAAGAAGCTGGACAGCTATGGGTTGGACGGGACGAAAGTAAAAGTCAGAAAGCAATGCAGCTGTGGGTCAAAAGGACACCAAAAGAAACGTAAACCTCTCACAGCATATTCAAAGGATTTTTTCCCGCTCTATCTTCGAAGAGCAAGCGAGCAAGAAAACTGGAGAAAAACTTCCACTCCTCTCTATTTTATATGAAAAAGAAAGCGAATACTGATAGCAAAAATCATATGTAAAATGAGTGATAGAAAATATTTAGCAAGAACAACAAGATGGCCATGAACGAGGAAAAATCATGTGACGTTTTAATCCTAATTCCAGAATATAACTTTTCTTTATAATGGTAAAAAATTTATTAATGATTAATCTTTATGTATTTCTATATCTTAGCGGCGAATTTCCCGCATTAGGTATTCCTAAAACGCTGCAAAATGTTTGACATTTTCTACTATAACCATTAAATCATAATAAGTTACAAGTCCGTTTACTTTTTTCCTAATTTGCTTCAAAAAGGAACAGTTAATGCTATGTCTATATTAAAACATGTATTAAAACATGTATTGAAAAAATGAATTATTTAACAAAAATGTGCAGTGACGGCACCATTCTAAGGGATACATCGATCATGAGCTGCCACACTTGTTTTCTAATGGGAAAAATCTTACTAAAATTAATTACACATTATTATAAAATTAAAGAGGAAAATGAAATCCACGCATGTGAATACGAATACAAACAATGCATGACATAACTTTAAGTATTTAAACAATCGAAAATACCCTAATACCCATGTCAGCAAAAGATAGTGTGTCCTGCAGTTACTGACAAAATAAAAGGCTTTTTTACACAGACGTCCAAAGTCAATTCGTTCTGCATTCTGCACGAAACTTTAAAACTCGTCACAGATTCTTCGGTCCTTGGGTACGCCCGTTCTCAAAATTACAACACTAAAATGAATAGCACACGGATCCGGCGACGCTGATACCAAACACACAACAGCGCAGACATACTAAGAGGAAATTTCTTCAATTCTAGGGTGCAATTGTCAGTCCATCTCTGTCTACCTCCTTTCTCGGGAGCTTACAATTTCTGTCAATTAAGCCGATTTCAAAAGCAATAATACTCGTCGCGTCAGACACACTTGGCTTAGAACGCATTTCTTCATCAACATATAGCAGGTGGGGACGAAGAGACGGCTCACGACTAGCGGCAAAACTTGCATTATTTCCTGAATTAAAAGTAAAATGGAGAACGAGAAAGAGAGGGCATTATTAACAAGTCTCCTCATTAGAACGATAAGAATCTTCTAATGATTACGATTGGCTGCGAAGAGAAGCATTACACGATAAGTCTCAGATATCTGACTTCATTCCAAGCTATCAAACTTGAATATCATTATTATTGTAGGCTCTTAAGATACCTTTCCTAGAGCTATCTAAACGAGGGCCGGTGCTTGTAAAACGACTTAACGACTCAAGGGTTCGTTTTTTGTACGTTGTCACATAAGTTATCAATGATGAGTCGTGCCCCAGGGCTGGGAAAAGATGGAAAAAAGGGAAAAAATATCAATGCCTCCTTCGTGTCTTCTTAACATTGATGAGCCGACTAATGCTTAAATATGGTCTTCAATACTGAGTGATTTTAGATTTATGGATCAAGGTTTGTTACCTAACAAAATCCTACGTATTTTTCTTCACAAAAATCCATTACAAAATCTAAGTACACAATCATGTAAAATGGATGAGCTTTTATAAGCTCTAAGAGACCCCATGATGTACAAATATTTCATATATATATATATATATATATATATATATATATATATATATATATGTGTGTGTGTATATATATGTATATATATATATATATATATATATATATAAATATATCTATATATAAATAATATTTATATAATATATATATATATATATATATATATATATATATATATAAATAAATTATATATATACAAATATACGTATATATTATATATATACATACATAAAATTAGGAAACATTCCCCAACAAGAATACATTGGTCGGTATTCTCTGATCTTATTTCCTGACGGAATGGAATACAAAAAAAAGGAAAGATATTGTTCTGCTAACATGAAATAAAATGGTAGGTGTGTATCTCCACTGGAGGAAACAAGCACACAAAACAAACTTACGTACTGTGAATGACTGCATTAAAAATAAAGCGTGCATTCAGCCCATATAATTATACCCACACACACACACACATGCACGCACAGACCCACAGAACTCGGCCGAGCCAAACTAGGAGAGGAAACGGGGGCCGTTTTCTCTTACATATCAGACGAGACACTTAAATGGAGAAACTTTTAAAACTTTGAAGAAATTCTGGGCCCACTCGCTCTCCTTTTATCTGCCTTTAGATTCCCACACGGACTCTGTAAGCGAGTGTAATCAATGTTAAGTGGTTCTCAACATAACATTAGCACAATGGAATTCTTCGAGGCCTTAACAAAGCATTAGCACAACGTATAATTGAAAAAGAAAAACGTAATTATAGAGAAATTTACCAAGTGGGATTTCTATTTCCTGGTCTCTCTCTCTCTCTCTCTCTCTCTCTCTCTCTCTCTCTCTCTCTCTCTCTCTCTCTCTCTCTCTCTCTCTCTCGGAAAACTTAAAATATGTCTCGTATGATTATTCTTAAAATCAACGGATAACATAATGACAACGCATATATTGAAGGCATACCTGTGTGTAGAACTGCTGATTAGACACATAACTTCTAGTCAAAACAAATTTCACACTGTACTAGAGTCTATTGTTCTTATTTAAGAAAAATTTACTGACGTGGATTTAAATCTGTTTCACTGGGGCATGACCTCCCCAGGAATAACTATTTTCAACACACACGGTCCTTAAGATGCCTACTAACCTATCGCTTGAGAAGGTATATAAAGAAAACAAAGGTATTGACAATTCTTAAGATGATGTAAATGAGGTATCACATCACTGATATACTGAATATAAACGTTAATTTAAAATCATGCGGCCGGGCGCGCACACACTCACACGCAAAATGTTATTTGTCAGGTAAACATATTTCATTTTCTTTCACAGCAACTGAAAATTTTGACATACTCAAATGGATATTTATAAAACTACAAAGATAAAGTCATGTAAGGGCGAAGAAATTGATCAAGCAGGCTAACACGTGGAGGGAGTGAGTGCGGTGGAGGAAAGCGAGGCGCAAGGCACGAGTGCATGTCTGGGTTGATGTACCTGAACAACAAGCTTCTTTTCTCTTTATCTTATCTTTCGTTTTTATTTTTACAGTGTAAGACTTATCTCCTTTCCCTTGCACGTTACAGCCTTATAACCTCTTCACTGCCAAAGTATGCTATAATAGCTAATAACTCCCGATGCCGAATGCCCCGGAGACTCTTTCTCTCTCTCCAAGTTGACACCAACGTCCTTTTTCATATCTTCTCAATGCAGCGTAGTCAATCCCATCCAAATAAACAAACTAACTTGCACTTGCCTCCAGCCGCAATGCCAGCAAACGCAATGCATATTTTAAAACTCCATATGGGAAGCTAGGCTGTAGCATGGTATGATCCCTCTTAAAATCCAAGTTAATGTTTACCTTTAACTATAGTATTACTCTTCAGAGACAAGTTTCGATGACGGACGACAAGGCTGAAACGAAACTTGACAAAATAAACAACTGAGAGAGAGAGAGAGAGAGAGAGAGAGAGAGAGAGAGAGAGAGAGAGAGAGAGAGAGAGAGAGAGAGAGAGAGAGAGAGAAGGAAAACTGGGGTAGGGGTGGAAGGCAGGAGTTAGGTTAGCTTGCAAGGGGTAAGGGCTAAGGTGGCGGTGTGACCTTGGACGAAGCATTCACCCTGCAACCTTGTATACAGCCTCACCCACACCAGTCTGCCTCCCCATGCCCTATCGGGCACAATACAGACGCCCCCAACCCCTTTTCTCTCTCTCTTTCCTATTCTATCCTTGTCCCCCTCCGGTCTCGATAACCTCCTCCAAACCCCCTTTCCATACCATCCCCTACCGAACAACCGCTTGCATGGCCCCTCGCACCCCCCAAATTCACCCCACATGCACTTATGCAACTGCCCGAGACACATACACACAGACATACTCCTCTTACCCAGACACACTGACCCATCGACCCCCACCCTTCTCCTATTTCACCCCCCATGGCAACCCATCCCCCAATTCCCCTCATTCCTGGGTATAATACCTATTTACCGTTTGGTTGCATCGCTGGCTCGAGACCTCACCTCTCCCTGGGGAAGCCGTGGGTTAATGTGTGTGTGAGATTATCGGTGCTGTTGGTGGTAGTTTCAATTGTTGGTACAGAGGCAGTCGATTTTACTCGAGGCCGTCATGCATAACGATATCCGTTGTCATGCGTTACAGTCACCTTTGCTCTGAAAACGTTACATCCACAAAAAAGGAAATGTTATCACCAATGCGTCATCGTGTAATTTGTTATCAATACACGATGTCTAGCTATACACCGGTCTCCATACAAACACAGAATAAAAAGCAGCTATGACTTCATCTTTTTTCCTGCTTTTTAACCTGCATTCCGTAAAGAAACAACCATTGGAATACGGTAAAAAACTAATCATGTAGACCACATGAAGCTTTCACAATCTCTGTACAAACTTAATATATTATCACTGTCTCATGGCGACTTAAACTTGCTTTGGGACACTTGACAAAAACCAGATCCGTCTACAACGCATCTGAAACTAAGGCTGGGGTGCTGGTCGCAGGGGGGTCGTATCTTTGTATGTCTCCCTGCACTTCCTGAAATATGCGACAAGCCTCCCTGATTAAGGAATCTGGGTGGATAACGTACTTATTTTATATAGTGTATATATATTTACACATATATAGATAATATAGATATACTGTATATATATTTATATATATAATATATATATATAAATATAGATATATATATTTATATATATATATATATATATATATATATATATATATATAGATATATATATATATATATAAATATAATATATATATATATATATATATATATATATATATATATATATATATATATATATATATATATATATATATATATATATATATATATAATGCAAAAAAGACAGACGGGGAGGAATATTGCATGTCTGTATGAGAGAGAGAGAGAGAGAGAGAGAGAGAGAGAGAGAGAGAGAGAGAGAGAGAGAGAGAGAGAGAGAGAGAGAGAGAGAGAGAGAGGAAAATAACTGTCCTTAACGGTTTTATAACAAAGTAAAATCCAAATGCACGATTATGAGAGAGAGAGAGAGAAAGAGAGAAAAAAAACTGTCCTTAACGGTTTTATAAAAAAAAATCCAAATGCACGATTACTATGAATAACCAATCCGCTTAACTTCGATCTTCATCACCATTTATCCATCCGAAGTTGCATCACAACCCTGAGTGGCAACGAGCAATGTCCTGTTGGCAAGCGAAATTGATCTAAAGAGAATCGTTGCGACAAAAAGTTTGTTTTTATAACGTCCCTTCTGGTATTTGAAAATTATATAAAGTTCGTCCCCAACAGCTGTGAAACATTAGTACGTGCCTGTAACGATATTCTAATAATATGCACCTAAGTATATCTCGACTTATTTAGCCGGGCTGCAGGAAATAAAAACGCTAATGATGGTGAAAAGAAAGTTGTACGTGTGTGTGTGTGTGAGAGAGAATAATCTATTTTTATTCTCATAAAAAAAGCATTTACGTGAACCAATTAAAGTACCCATTGCATTGGGAAGGAGAGAGAGAGAGAGAGAGAGAGAGAGAGAGAGAGAGAGAGAGAGAGAGAGAGAGAGAGAGAGAGATAAACTGGCCATCACAGTTTCAAATGCTTTGCTATCCGACTTGACATTAGTCAAGGATCACATACTTCGCAACTGCATATCTACGACTACCTAAATGCGATGGGTCAAATCACTCTGCATCATTTATATGACTGTCAACCCGGCTGATGTCACCTTCTGACATCTGCTTGCTCTAGCCCTCGTAGCTCTTTATCTACTTATGATCTAGATCAGCGCTCACGGCTTCTGCCATCTCAAAGGATACGGCTGTTTTCGAGCTACTTGATCGAATCATGAGTGGCCTAATGGTCACCTCCAAATTGTGTAAGTATTCACACGAATAGGATATTTTAGGCTAGTACGTTCTTGATATATTTTTTTTCTTGACAGCCGAGAGACGTTGCTGACTGAAAGAAAGATCGAGAATAACAAGTAAAGCATTCTGATGCAATTATAAGGTTAATTTGCAAGCAGACACTCATCCATCAATAAATATATACACAAAAACGTAATTGACATGGCACGAATTAACTGGAATGCCTGACACAGCACAACACCCACTTATATTATTGACATACCAGAACTAAATATCAGTGATACAAAAAGAATTAACCCTCACAAGGACAGAATGGAATAAACTAATTTAATTGACACAGCACAGAATTAACTTTAGAGCAGCGTTTCGCCATCCCTTCCTTAATTCCGTAGTTATTGTTGTTACTGCCAGATTATTAGATCAAGTGAGCAAAGTGCCAGAATGGCACTTCAGCAGTCCTTACCCATGACACTCATTGCCGCTTTCGTGTTAACGATATATATATATATATATAATATATATATATATATATATATATATATATATATATATATATATATATATATATATATATATATATATATATATATATATATATATATATATATATATATATATATATACACACATATATATACACCTAAGAATATGGACGAGTCCAAAAATCGGGGTCAGTAATGATTCCAATGACCCCATTACGTACCTATCTCTTCTTTCCTTACAGTTGAGAATAAGTATCATATTGTCTTTTTTCTGTCTCCGAATCCATGCACACACAAAAAGTACCTGTACATGACCATCGCATGTCACCATCTGATGTTATCGACGATCAGGTCCCTCGCTGTCACTGGTACCGGTACTTGCACTTGCCCCAGGGCTTTACAATACTTTCTTTAAAATGTCTGTCGACACACGACTCGTCACTGTATTTCCGTTATCCACATGTCTTCTTGCGATTATCTTTTTTTGTGGCAGATATTAAAAACAGTTCTGAGAGACAAACTGGTAATCTACGAAATTAACAGATTTTGATTGCAGCACATTAATTTTTTTTCCAGGGTTCAAAATTATATACATTTTCCCCATAGCGATCGTACTCCAAAAGGATATTGTATCACAAGTACACCACAAATTAATGGAAGATTTAATAACTAACTTTATAACATCTGATTCACCCGTAATGCTGAGCAAAGTTACAACGTCCCAAAGATAAGACCATCACATTTGTTACTGCAGAGAACGAAAGTATGCATGAAAGCAGTCTCATTGTAAGAATGTAATTAAAAGACAATGCAACTATGCATTTCAAATGAACATCCATAACGACCCCTTAATAAACAGGAATCGTATAAAAATTAACTTAAAGCTTTCCGTCAACAAGCAAAATATATAATCGGCAATATTTATTAATCTTTCACCCGAACTAGCGATGTGTACAACACCAAAACCATGAAACATTTCATATAACCACAAGGATGACCCCGTGACAAAAACGAGAGAGAGAGAGAGAGAGAGCAAATACCTTGATTTGCCATGAGGACCGTCATGACTCGAGGGGAGAAGAGAACGAAGAAGTGGGAGAGGGGGAGGTGGAGGAGCAGGAGGAAAAGATGGTGGAGTAAACGGAGGAGGAGGAGGAGGAGGAGGAGGAGGAGGAGGAGGAGGAGGAGGAGGAGGAGGAGGAGGAGGAGGAGGAGGCAAGATAAAGCCAAGTAAGGCAACGACACACATTTATGAGCGCAGGCAAGAAAAGACGGTGATGGTGGGGTGGGAGTGAGGTGATTTGAAGGGGAGGTGGTAGTAGTGGCTAAGGCTGGGGCACTAAGGGCAGGTATGTGGCCACAAGAGGCCAAAACGACGACGTCGCCCACAAGCAAGGGAAGCCTCCCCCCTACATACCCCGGTACTCACCTACCCCTATCCCCCACCTTCCGTCTAACCTGCGATCTTCAGCATCATCTTTCGAAACCAACGCTCACACGTGAAACTGACAAAGGCATACAAAGTACCTTCGACAAGTATGACTGAACGCCAGGTGGCAAACGTATATGACAAAAAGTGTAAGTGAATAACTTTGAGTTTATTATAATAGCACTTTTTATATCAGTACCTTCGAATATTCTAGCGACACCCATTGGGTAATAAGAGTGTTAATAACTGGCAAAAACAAAAATAATGTTAAAGCAACAACACCTAGTAAAATAAGCGAATTAACCGCCAGACTGCGAGTAATCATGCAGAACAATGCCACGTGTGTCTCGGTAGGAGTTGAAGCCTCAGCTATACACAGCAGAATACAAATTAAGACCAGCATAACAACAGGACCTTGTCCGGATGCGTCCTTGCATATCCTGAGGAATTCTTAAGAGTGCATTACGTTCTGAGAATCTCCTGCCACGACTGTGATACAAAAACATTTTGCCTCAAATTAACTTTTCCAAGCATGACATCTCAGGACCTATCTATCAATTACATACCGTTTTATTTCTAGTTCAAGTCAAATATTCCATCCGCGTTTATGAACTGCTTTCCCTTTAAAACTGGAGCAACACATTAAGGTATTGCCTATATATCTGTTAATTTTCCTTTGATTCACTGTTTCACCTTACTTTATTTTTGTTTGTTATCTACTCACACCAAAATAGAAATACACAGACATAATGACAAAAATAAAAATTACTTTTAAATTCTCTGGGAAAAATATCCTAAACATCATAGCCAGCTTTTTATTCTGTTTTGGCTCTAAAATGTCCATGACGAGATTGGGTTAACGAGCTAATGGCCACTGAACGTCTGCTTTCAAACTCTCTCTCTCTCTCTCTCTCTGCGTGTGCGTGTGCGCGAGCGTCATGAGGAATCGTCGAAAACAAAGAAGCGAGCACATGGAAGGAGATGAGAAACCCCATGGAGAAGAGAAACAAGGAGGGAGAAAAGGATGAGGAGGGGGGGAGGGGCTGCAAACGTAAATGTAATGGGGAATGAGGGAGAGGGTATGATACAAAGGAGAATGACTACTCCCACCACATCTTATAACCCCCCTCCCCTCAAGGAACCCCTTAAACCTCAAAGGATTCCCTATGGTTCCTTCTTCAACGATATCCTGCCAGAGGGATTAAACGCAATCTTTCGACCATCATCTTCGAAAGCAGGATTTGGGAGGATGGGGCAGAGGGAGAAGGGAAGGGCGGATGCTGCCTTGTCACAGTGGTTCAATGGCGTCAGTGAAAAGAAAGTTGGAAATAAATAAAAGCCACTCTACAATTTAATGTAACGGCAAAAAAACTTAAACCATGGGCACAGAGAAGTGTCTACAATCAGAATACATTATATGAAACCACCTTAGGTAGACAAAGATTTAATCAAATTACATTGTTGTCAAGCTCGAACACAAGCAGACACTCACCATACTATTCTTTGCAACATGCACATTACAACTGCACTTGTACAACACAAACCTAAAAATCAGGTTAGTATCACAAGATAAAGCTGAAGGTAGGTGCATAATTCAATTGTAAGTTTTCACTATTAATATAACCAAATTCAAGTGAATAATTAAGGAATGCTTAAAAGACACTCGTCCACCCAGCCACCACCCCCCACCTTTCACGCACACAAACACACACACACACACAAAGACAGAGAGAACCATGGCTATCCAAAGCCGGTGCACATGTCTCATCGCAAAATAAAATGACAACGACTGACAATCTATTTTTTATAATATTTCGTTTACACCATAAACTCGACAACTTTCAATTATTCAATCCGTTAATTACTAAACCGAAATGTATTGCAAGTTCATGTAGATACCCCGTACAAACATGTGTAGCCTCTCTCTCGCTCCCTCGCTCTCTCTCTTTCTCCCCGGGAAATACAACGGTGGTATGAAAACCGCCTTTTGACATCCCTGCATTGCATTCCTGACCTCTACCGTGTGCATTTGATCTTGCCATCAAGCCCGCCCCGAATTAAACTAGCACGAACGAATACATTGGTTGTTTGCCAGCTCTTGAAAACAATATATAAGTTACCATTTTACCTTTCAATTTCACAATCTACGCTGATTTCCTCAACCATAAACTAAAGTAAAAAAGGCAACCGGCAACTCCGGACACCAGACAAGGTGATAATAAAACCAAGCATTGCAAACGTAAAGGGTTCTTTGCCAACTCTTAAAGAAGCTGGCATCGATGTAGGAAGTACGTTCAGCAAGAAACGCATTATTGGTGAAATGACATCACCTAACATTAAAAGTTATACTTCTTGTACCTATATGTCCTCTGTGGCGATGTGATCAACCAATAGCGTCAAATTTATATTCTGAGAGCAATACCACACAGTTTCTAATCTCTAACTACCCAAGGAAGTAGTAAGTACTAACAACAATAATGACTTGGATGACATGACTGATAAGATTATTAGGCTTCTGGAAACCTGGAATAAACGCAAATGTGATTAACTGAAATATTATTTTGAGTAACTGACGTCAAGCACACAACGGCATGAAATAATTACTGATTTCAAAAACTATTCATTACTTTTGAGAGAGAGAGAGAGAGAGAGAGAGAGAGAGAGAGAGAGAGAGAGAGAGAGAGAGAGAATCAACCGCGGTATTCCCTGTTAACAAAGACAGTAAGCTCTGGAAACCCTGGGAGAAGCATCAACGAAAACCTATTAACGTAAGAGCCTGAAGACGCTGACATACTGGAATCAGTTTCATAATCATAGCTTTTTGAATTTCTTAATATTTCCAGAGCCCTTCCATAACATCAAGATAAATTACTAGTAATAGTAATGATATTGTCACAAAGCACGGAGCCTTACAGAGACATTTTCAAGGCCTTGTCAGCATTTTCTAAACTGATAAAATTAACATCGTAATAATCCAATCTAGATACACTTTTGACGCCCTGTTTGCTGGAAACATCTCTGTACAGCCACTACTACTACTACTACTACTACTACTACTACTACTACTACTACTATGAAGGCAGGAATATCACACATGAACGTAATGCATAGCATAAACCAACAATAGGCGTGAACGAAGATTCTATAAATCTGTATATTCTTCGAGGATCCGTGAAGGAAAATGGCATTTACGGCAACAACGATAATTTGATTACATGCAACTGCATTTCTGAGCAGCCGAGGCAAGATATTAAAATTTGAGGGTGGCAGCAGAGTTCAAGGGTTAGAAACGCCTGTACAGGATATTGCATTCATGAAGCACCAGCGGCACAGGCTGTACGTCTTGGGCCTGTGCAGACAACATACTACGGGCATCCATCACTAGATGCACGGCGAAGGGAAGGCAAGAAGAGCGAAGAATGAAGATGGGGGCTACAAGAGGGAGAGGTAAGGAGAATTTAAACAAAAAAGACGATATGAAGAAAGGATAGGAAAAACAGAAACACGGAAACTGGAAAGAAAATGTCTTCAGGTATAACATGTGTTGCACGAGCAGTCGATGCAGAGAGAGAGAGAGAGAGAGAGAGAGAGAGAGAGAGAGAGAGAGAGAGGGCGCTGTTGCTCTTCTACCAAGGATTAATTATTACACTGGCTGGCAGCATCCCGGTATTTCCTCATCCACCTCTTCTTCCCTGATTCTCTCGCCCTACACCTCACTCCCCCTTTACCCAGCCTCTTTCTCTCATGCGACTTTCAAACTCTCACTCGTTTCTTCAACCCACATTCCTGAACACTTTTAATAGCCGTTC
>NC_089745.1:54881493-54886493 GCF_040412425.1 Macrobrachium rosenbergii
ATAACCTACACCCAAGGGGAATTAAGACTGATAAGTGTATTTGCTCGAAGTCAGATGCATTTATCAATCATAATTACCATTGGGTGTAACTTATTCCACAGTATCGAGAATTCGATTTTCAAGTGATATTTGTGGCATATATATACTGTATACATATTATATATATATATATATATATATATATATATATATATATATATATATATATATAAATTCAATTCTATCCAGGAATAAGAATGCCAAGGCTAAAATCCACAACATTTTTAGTTAAAAACATTTGGGAATTCTTCTGTAGCTACAATCAGACAAAATACATTTATATAAAAAAAAGTTGCAAATATTAGCACAAGTTTTCATATTCCGGTATGGAACTAAGCTTTCATGGGGAAGACGCAGGTTTTAGACACTATATATATATTTTATATATACACTATATATATATATATATATATATATATATATATATATATATATATATATATATATATTTTATCTATATATATATATATATATATTATAATCTATCAAAAACAACAGGAATAAATAATAATAGATGAAACAATATCCACTGCCTGAAAGATGTTGATTCGTGGATGAAATAAGACTCATAACAGAACCAAAACCAAGCATAAACTCGAATTTTGCCTTCATGATCCCTCCGTGAGTAAATAAAATAAACACAAACAGATATAACCCGGGGGCAGATAAAAAACTTGTTGTGCAAAAGATTTTCCATTAGGAGAGAAATGATGCAAAGCACGTCTCCAAGAGTTCTGTAAATGAAAGACGCGCACATACGTCATATTGAGTCGAAAGTTCTCATAAAAACGGTATTACATCAACCAAAAACACGTTTCATGCCAGGGAAAGAAGGGTTTCCTCTATTATGAGCCAGCGCCGATGTTCGACAAGTTCACACAATTTAAGAACACTCGTCACTGACCACTAATTTCTTCTCGAGCCTTTCGCTAGGTATCTAAATAACGGCATCTTGGGGAAAATTATTCTCAGCATTTACAATGATGTATTCCTTTGCTCATCAACAAGTTGGGGTAAAAATTAAGTTTATAATTTTATTTGAAGAAAAGGACATTAAACTTCATGTCTTTCAGATCGAGTGGAAAGAAAGGTCGGGATCGCTACTGAAGATTGTTGGCAAATAGCCTTGAGAGAGAGAGAGAGAGAGAGAGAGAGAGAGAGAGAGAGAGAGAGAGAGAGAGAGACTACCTTAATGGTAATCAAAGAAAAAGGAGTAAAAAAAGCAACTGAGTTATCAGTAAGTACGATGCCAGTTAACAAAGGATTTTAGAAGCAAGCGGCAGTGGTGCTGCTGCTCATGGTAGATCCAGCTGTTTCACGTTTCCCTGCCTGCTGTTGCACTCCAAATCTTGATTCTGTGCTTCGCTTTAATACGGTTCCACTTCCTCGTGCAACTGCGCTCTCTCTCACCACTTTCTGCTAACAAGGTACAAACTGGAGCTAGCAAAAGGCTCAGCGCTCAACTCTCTCTCTCAAGTTGTTTCTACTCGAAGTAAAAAACTTTTAAAATTACTCTCATTGAAGTGTGTGATCACCCAAACTGTCCTTTAGTTTGCTATCGTAAAAAAGTGATAGTGCACACAACTGATTTCGTAAGTACCTCAATAAATCAAGAAAACGAGAAAAAAGTAGAAAGGAAAACACAAGCATAATTCAAAACAGCCTTTAAAAAGAGGGCTCTCTCTTCCAGTAAAGCGGTACCCCTTGTATCTACCTGCAACCCATAGCTCAGGGAACCTCCCAACTGCTACTGCTTGCCCACATATTCCTGGTGTGGCAGGCGATGCCCTAATGGGATTACCAGTCAACCATCCATATATGCTAGCGATTGCAAAAGGTAAGCAGCTTGCTCTGATGCCTATCCATGGCATACATGGAAAAAGAGACAGATTTTCAGCCGGCGCTGCTGACGGAGTATAAACATACAAACATACATACACACAGACACAAACACACACACACACACACACACATATATATATATATAATATATATATATTATTATATATATAATTCTCCGACCGATTAACCTAATAAACTTCCTCTACATAAATGTCTGATCTACATAACTGAACTATCTTTACAAATGGCTCCTCAACGATATATTGGATAATTCTTTCTGGTCCTCTCTGGGAACTGAAATCTCAGCGCTCTCTGTGTGGGCCTCTCATGTCCTACCATTTATCGTTATACATGAGAGGTCAGTCTGTTAACGATTACGGCACGAAAATGATGCCTGATACGGAAAAATAAACTTTTTAAATTTGGCTAAATTCATTGTTTTCCCGCAATAACAGAAATAAATATCCAATAATGAAAAGAAATTATATCAAGGGAACATCACATTATCTAAGTATGTCATCAATTGATGCTAATTGATAGTAGTGTTTTTCATTAATATCCTGTTTCCGATAAAAAGGGATGACGAAAAGAGAAACAAGATAACTTTTAATTACTGTTTATCATAGTTTCATACATTACACCGCTTCATACACCTTCACAAAAATCTAAAGAGCAATACCAATTGATAAAGAAATACACTATATTTAAACTAGGTTTCAACAGAGAAAACAGATGAAGGCCAAACTGTTAGAAAACCACCAAAATCCAACACCGAAACTCAATTTCTCAGTGAAAGCATAAAAAATTACAGACTTACTTTCATCCCGTAACGGCCTCGTAAATTGGTGAGAGCGCCAGCAGCGACCACCAAGGGACGTGACGTCATAAATAACGAGCAAGAGGGGACGAGGAAATAATGCAGAGAAAAGTAAATATAAAAGCAAGCAAATCAAATCCTCACGCACAAAACATCAAACTAAAGGAAAGCTATCTGGCAAAAATAATCTAACCTTTATCACTGTAAGGGCAGTACAAGCGAAAGTATGGAAAATCTTTCAAGAACCGCGTGTATGAAAGAATTCTGGGAAAAAGTGAATGTAAAGTTACACGAATTAAAAGAGAAGTCAACAACGGAACAAGCAATGATTATTCTCGAAAACAAATTATACAAAAGTAACGTTAACATCTACAAAATAATGTCTCAAATTTCCCACTCGTTCATAACTGACATTTCTGCTCACCTTACTTGACGGAACCAACGTTTCAGCAAAATTACTTAAACTGTGAAATTCATATTTCCGAAACAAAGAAAACCCAAGACAATAGTTTAATTACAAATGACAGGTCTTTTATATATATATATATATATATATATATATATATATATATATATATATATATATACATGTATATTTACACACTTTATAGATGTGTATGTATATATATACAATATACATATATATATATATATATATATATATATATATATATATATATATATATATATATATATATAAAACCTTTATTCACATTTACTCATATTTCTAACATCAAGTAAAAACAGAACACATGTGATACAGAGAAGTAGAAATTGCTCTCTCTCTAACATGGGGAGTGACTCACAACTGGGGCGGCCAGTTATTCTTTCAGACACTACGGCAACCGCCAAGAGCTCATTAAAATCACTTGACGAACACATCAATAGGCCACACGTACTTTCCTCTATAGCCGCATTGTCAGTAAGCTCAAGGAACTTCTTTCCTCATCTGACATTTTTATGCTCTTTCCAAACCAATATTACCATTAATATCTTTTTCACATAAACCATACATATAACTAACCATCATCATTATTTCTATTTTTAATAATGGTGAAAATGGCAGCATCTAAAATTTAAAGACGTGGGACTATTGGTGATAGCTGTAGTATTCTATGAACAGTAAAAGGAGGGATAGAAAATAATTATTGATAATTACAGTAATGATAAAAATGAGTAATATTTCAACAGCAATAGCGTCAAATTCCACGACAGTTGAATAGTAAGGGAAGTAATTCGTTGTAATTAATTAGCAAAGCAATTTCTTTTCATGACTCAGTGGAGCGTAAATACTTAGGGTCCACATCGCCCTGAAAAATCAACGTTAAAAATATGAAATGAATGTAATTAAATGGATATTAAGTGGCACGACAATAAAAGCCACCTGTACTGCCATCTTGTATTTTATCTGGAGCCACACACACACGCATATATATATATATATATATATATATATATATATATATATATATATATATATATATATATATATATATATATATATATATATATATATATATATAAACACACATACACTGTGCAGGTATACGTATTTCGTTCTACGATAGTTTGTATGCAAATTTAAGTACTTATGCTTACGTGCATTATCAACTTTTTGCTTATTATAATCTTACCCGACTTGCATATAACGATAACATCATTTTTCTTCTCATTGCCACTCAACGCTCGTCAGGCTTTATATCCGAAAAGTGAACGGCTTTCAAGTGCAAAACGAAGGTTCATTTGTTCACTCCAACCCTGTAAATTTCTCCTATGGATTCCACTCATCTGTTCATGCTCAACTTCGCCAAGCTGTTGAGAGAGAGAGAGAGAGAGAGAGAGAGAGAGAGAGAGAGAGAGAGAGAGAGAGAGAGAGAGAGAGAAATTTTCTTTCACTAGGAAAAAAATTTAGGGTCGAGCTTGTGCAAGTTCATATACTTTATGACTTCTCCCGTCCAACTTGTATTTCAAAGGGCAGCCACTCTCATCATATTCCTCACTTGGGACCCTAAATCTTTTTCTTTTCACTTAATTAAAATGTGGACGAACTTGAAATGCTTTTGACCTATTGGAGAGAGAGAGAGAGAGAGAGAGAGAGAGAGAGAGAGAGAGAGAGAGAGAGAGAGAATTAATTTTACCTCTACATGGCCCCGAACCCGGGGATTACCTCGTCGAGGCAACGCCGCGATGGCATATATATCATCAGCTGCACTTACTGAAGACAATGATGTTAGATTTGACTTCGTAATTGAATACAAGGTGCCAGATCGAGTTAGAATTGCCTACGTATTGGGGTCACTGT
>NC_089745.1:54888993-54936493 GCF_040412425.1 Macrobrachium rosenbergii
CTACTATTAATAAGATAAAAAGGCAACATATTCAAAGGCAAAACGCAGCACAACAAGCCCTTCCCTAGAGAAGAATTTGGAGTGAAATCCTACACCAAAGGGATAACTTTACACAAGGGGCCTAAGACTTGAAAATGATGATCCTATGCACTAAAGAGGTGGAAGAGAAGTGGCCGGCCGAGTCCAAGAGCGCTGCTTTGCATATGTATGTTGTATCTTTAAAACTGCCATAACAGATGCCGCTGGACATGTATTTTATTAAACTTATAACTATAAAACACCTGACCAATGCGCCATAAAGGCGCACATCATCAACTTTCTTCCTTTCAAATAAAAAAAAGAAAATTCAGAATCATCCAACGAAACGAGCAAACCTCTTCGAGACCATCACCAGTACACTCGAGTGCAAAGACGCTCAGTGCATCATTAATAAGAACACACAAACATATAAATATTTTACACCGAAAATGGTTAATTTTCACAACCGTAAATACAATATATAAGAAAAGAAAAAAATGAAAACGGAAGCCTTTTCCTGAAAACTACATTAAACCATGTTTATGATTGACAAACAAGTGTTCATTAACCGCAAGGATGAAAGAAACGGAGACAATGGTTTTGAGATGCTGTTGAAGTGAGAGACGGTGGGAGAGTAGGTGGGGTGAGGGAGGGATGGAACGGGGGACGGTACAGGAGTGTTGGGGAAAGAGGACAGAGAAGAGAAACTCGGCACAGGAGAATGAGTAGTCAAGGGGGTTTGGGGGAGGGGGGAGTGGAGGAAGTGAAAAGGAGGAGTGCGTGTCGGAAAGATTGGAGGGGAGGGAGATGGTAAGAGGTAAAAGAAGAGGAATAGGAGTGGGGTCAAGTGGTGCAAAGCTGAAGATGTTTACAGAACCAACATTACGTCATCACATTACGTACTTCCTCCTTAAAACACTTTGACCTTTGAATTAAAAATAGAACACACTTCACGCTACTTTAAACACCGAACACCATTCTCTCATTCTCTCTTTCTCTCTCTCTCTCTCTCTCAATGAGAACCCTAATATAACCGACAAACATGAACAGTACCATCGTATGAATAAATAATGAAAAAGAGCTAAAAATTCGGTAATGTGAACAGGATAACTGATGCTTCTTTAGGCCTACTGGTGTGGGTCTCACCCCCTGTTACTACAGCCGACTTTCAATGGCTTCACTCTTCGATGTCCTTCCTATCCCCGTATCCTTCCCTTTTTTTCAAAATAACCTAGTTTCTACGAGAGAGGCAGATTATTACAGTATAAAGTTATGGCACCGTCAGGTCATTCTCTACGAATGACTGTAATAAATCCTACACACTGTAAGCTACACCACGCTACTTTGCACAATGAAGATATACTATTTTAATACGAAGCCACAGACACAAGATTATTGACAACGAACAGCACTGACTAGCGTCAGCCATCCACAATAACAAGAGAAGGCTTTGCCACAGTCAGTCACGAGTTTCCTTCAAATCTTTGCAATCATTTTTTTTTATAATAATAACTACATAAATGACTGTCGAAATATTCTCAACTGCCTAGTATTACAAATCAATACGAAGACAATGTTTCAGAAGATTTGCCAATGATTCATGTCCGAAATGAGTAAATTAATGACAGTTTACCAATAATTTCTAGACTGCATTTAAAAAACAAACGCTTTTCATCTAGTCTCTTAGTTGATTGAGAAATTACGCATACATAATGACAACTTATTTTCTGTTGTTTTCCTTCCAATTCTTGATCAAAATGCTGTAAATCCTTTGATCTTAGTAAATCCTATAAAAACTGATGCCTTGGATATGTCGAATCCACCATAATTACAGTTTTCAATATTGTCCTTATTCCCCTTCGTCTATGTCACTGTATCATACCGTGACTGCAAATTTTCTATTACAGCTCTAAGGTCTGTATTTCTAATGTAGAAGCTTTCACTAAAGAAGAATGTTTAATTTATTTGGGGTATTTTCAATATCCATGTTCTTACGTTCTTCCATCTTTACCTAACAAGTCATCACTCACGTTTCTATATTGTAAGAAGAATTTACACTTGCTGAAATGCCACTGCTATAACCACAACACCTACTACAACTGCAAATAATAATAATAACAATAACAGTATCGCACTTTCATTCATGTAGCCTGAGAGAGAGAGAGAGAGAGAGAGAGAGAGAGAGAGAGAGAGAGAGAAGAGTTGGGAAGAGCTTAGGATGAATAGCTTAATCAAGACATCTGTCTAAACTTTGAACTCCCTGCTCTTTTATTAGCGACCAGAACCACCTTCCAACTGAGGCTTTGCGTCTCGTTAGCCGCCAAAGTGGGGCATCGAAACCAAACGACAGCGTAATTACCCCTTTCTCCTCCCCCCCAACACCCCCTTTTATAATCACTCGCCCACACCATATCCTGCTCAAACTCCCACGGCAATAGCTAATGAACAGCCACTTTTGTAAAGTTAAACCCGGGTTGATTCGTCAGATTTTAACCTTGCGTGTAGCTAAGTATCTAAAAGACTCAAAAATTTTAAATGCCGACTTTGTCCTAACGGATTTCATAAGATAACACATATGACCAAAGGTAAATTATATAACGACCGTCATTTATTAAACGAAAATGTAAGAAATCTTTTGCAAGAAATAAACCACCATTTGGTCAGCGACAATACGATAAATCACACTATTAACCATAACAAAACTTGTCTTCATGTGGAAAATTTTAGTAGAGTATTATTTACTAAAAAAATTAACTGAAACATGAAAAACACACATATCGATAAAAAAAAAAATACATAAGGGTTTGAACGTAAACACGAACGCAAGCTGGAAAAATACGTATAAATAAATCAAACGTTAAAAAGCATCCTTCAATATGTCGATATCAACTCATTTTCTTTTCAATCCAAGAGTCTCGATGTGACGTTTCAATTAAAACGCAAACAACTGCAATCTCGAGAGCATTAGAAATCCTCTTGGAGGGAGCATTAAAAATTGCGGGGAATGGAACATAAATTTCCTTCAGTGAGGATTTGATACGTTTAATCTAAACAAATACAAATCACGTATATATACAATATATATATATATATATATATATATATATATATATATATATATATATATATTATATATATATATATATATATATTATATTAAACTAAATATATATCAAATGGATTCAATATTTATTTAAACTAAACGTATCAAATCTTCAATATATATATATATATATATATATATATATATATATATATATATATATATATATATATATATATATATACGTGGATTTGTATTTATTTAAATTAAATATATCAAATCCTCACTGAAGGAAATTTATGCTCCATTCCCCATGATTTTTAATGCTCTCTCCAAGAGGATATAAGGATATAAGGAGATATATATATATATATATATATATATATATATATATATATATATATATATATATATATATATATATATATACATACATACATACATACATACATACATACATACATACATACACACACAAGTACATTTTAAAAACCAATGTGAAAGCGTGATAGTAGATAGTGTTTTGCATGGAAAAATTAAACTGACTTCTTGCGGTTTTTGCCTTAGCCACAATCTCCTATAGGCAAATGATCCCATCAAAACCGTTTCAAACCGCTCACCTGAAAAGAGAGATTAATCATATGAATACTTAACACTTGCTGAGAAAATAGATGCGGCATAAACGTAAAACACCGGAGAATTTATAAGAGCGGCAACATGTACACAAAGGGTGACCTCCAAACAATAAATTAATTCCAGGAACCACATCCATTTCCTCTGTAAAGGGAGCATTACCCCAAGTAGTTATTACTCAAACTTTTACATTCAAACTTCCAAAAGCTGCAAAGACTAACACATCCTTGCATACACCTTGACCCACCGTCAATAAAACTATTTTATACCACCAACAAGTTCTTGAGATAACCTACTTACTGGAACATAAGCGCACCACGAGTGAAAGCTTGACCTCCTTCAATCGTTGTTGGCGAAACTAAATATAACGGCTACAGCAAACATATAATAAAAATACTGACAAGGATAAAAACAACAAGGGAATAACAGTCTGATTAATCCATAAATCAAAAACATGGCCCATAGAAGTAAGGCCGGTTACTAATGTTTTCCGTAACGTTAGCACCGCTTCGAAATCTGTTTATTACTCATAAAATGCTGATAATACAATACACTCAGTTTCCTCATGAACAAATATAGTTTTGTATCATTCAATCTTCACTTTCTCGCACTATGCATACACGAGTAAAGTATAACAATCAATGAACAGCATAAAAGACGTCGTTTCACATATAAAAAAAAAGCGAACCACTACCTGTATACAGTTCATCTAAACTGTTACGATCAAGCACATTAGAAACAAACCAATCGCTGAAATGACGTAATACACATCTGTGCTTCCAAGAGTCCAGAACCGACAGCTATACATATGTGAAGCAAAATCCATTCTCAAACAAGAGAAATGAAAATGCCCTAAGTGAATTTTAACTCTAGAAAACTTCAGCAACAAGAGAACACAGAGAAAACTTACTTAGACAAAGGCCCAGGCATAATCTAGTTAGCCAGCAGGTTAAGTTTTTTTCGAGTGTTACGGGAAACCTGATTCGCCAAGTTCAAAGGACGTGCAAGATTAATGAAATTATAAGGCAATTTATGTTAGGCTTTATTTATCCACCCATTTACATAGCTTTTGTACTCGAAAGGCAAAACTTCATATTGCGAACCTTGGCCAAATAACACAATCTCTCACTAAAAAGATATTTCATTATATCAGAGAGTGTCTCTCAACGTTTCCGGTTATAAGTAAAAAATCAAAATAAACGAATAAACAAAAATCAATACACGAAAAATTAAAAAAAAAAAGCAAAACAACATTTTAAGCTTTTTGGAAAAACTAAGCATTATGAAGCAACGAGTCCACAAAACACCCTGAGAAACAAGTTCTTATTTGATAAGCACTACGTGGGGGATGGCAGTGCAAGAAGCGGAAAGCAAAGAGACCAGGCATTATCTATGAGATCACAAATAGGAAGATAAAACACGACTTTATGCTTGCATCGTCTTCCCAGCATATTTCAAGACACTACAGGAACGAGGAGTTATGACAGGAAGGACCCCGTTGTAAGTTACAAGTTTCGCGCTGATAGAAGGCGGCAGCGCAGGAGAGGAAAGGGGAAAAATTATTCAGAGCTCTGCGAGGATACCTTTGTAGATACCTTAGTAAATCATTGCCAAATATTTTCATCCCAAAAAGACACGAAAAGATAAAGGTTTGCTGACACACCAATCTAGACAGGAATATTTGTTTACATGTATTTACCGAGATGCTTTGGCACTGGAAATTTTTTTTTAACTTATACTCTTACTGTATGTTTCGTTAATTTTGTTTCGTCTCCCATCCAAGAAGTCTAACTTTGCTCTCTTTACAAGTGTGTGTGTGTGTGTGTGTGTGTGTGTGTGTGTGTGTGTGTGTGTGTGTGTGTGTGTGTGAGAGTGAGAGAGAGAGAGAGAGAGAGAGAGAGAGAGAGAGAGAGAGAGAGAGAGAGAGAGAAAGAGTCGCATGTTTCAAAAATAAAATATAAATCGATTGATGTAAAAACTTGCCACGATTACTACTGTAGAATCTACGGATGATGTAAAACATCTGATCTTGCTTTCTAATTACGAAGATATAGGAAAAAATTCACTTTCATTATCGATGCACAATACATACTATACATGAAATACTTAAAAAAAAATAAGTCAACTACACTGACTATAATCAAAATGGCCAAAACAATATTCTCCTTCTCCTTCTTCCCCTTCCCCAGCCAGAGATGACTTCCATATTGCCTTGGCCCCTCTCAATGAAGCCAGCAAGCCTTCCCCCTGTCTCCCCTCAGACAAAATCTACGATACAACTCCCTTTTCCTCTCTGAAAATTGTTCAAACTTTCTTTGAAGAAAGTCTGGAATCTCTGCTACCACAAGAAGTTAGTGGATCAAACAGAAATCTTTCGTTAGCTTCTATTTTGTACTTCCTTCAGAAAAATGGGGTCTTTAATTACATAAAAATCACGCGTCCTCTTAAGGCAATCCTGAATGTACTCCTTATAATGTACAAGACTTGATACTGGTGAAATTCGTTGTCTATTATTACTGACTATTCACTACCTGTCGACGACCTGAACATATGGCAACGTATTAATATATTAAAAAAAAAAAACAATTATCATCAAGCTACTGGTCCAAAAGATAAACGAGCATAAGTCATAAACTGTACAGAAAAATTTTCAGTCCTCTTCGAGAACAGCCTCAAAGACCACCCGCTTCTGTACTTGGATTTTGTGCGTCGGGGCAAGCTCGCCTAAAAGCAATTTCGTTCACTTAAATTTTATTTTATATTACATAGAAAGCCAAAACAGCTGCTTTAACAAGCAGTCAAGTCAGCACTACAATTAGATATCTGTATCACTGACCAGAATAAGACCCTGAACTCTGAACTGAATAAATTGAACACTTTTAATGGCAAATAAAATTTACTTTGTACAACTCGAAACTTACTATGTGCAACTCAGTCACAAAAAAAAAAAAAAATACAATTAAGCACGAGCAACCGAGAGCACCCCATGCCAAAAAATAACAATCAAGTTCCTGAATAGGATAAAAGGACGAAGAAACGTCATCAATTACGCCGGAAACATATTAGCAAAAGGCGATTAGAGAAAACTTCCGAAAGGATTAGGTTCTGTCCAAAAGCTGCCCCCTTGCAATCCGGTTAAATAAACTCTTCACTGCTACATGTTGGACAGTTAGGAGACTAACTGATAGGAGGGATCTTCAAGCTAAAAACCATGGACGCATAAAATGTCTCCGGCTTACTGATGCCAAAGTGACAAAGTCAAGTCTTCTGGCGTTGTGGGGGAAAATAGGGCTGGAGGAGGGACTTATGCAAGGATGGTGACCCGGCAAGTGTCTCTGATCACGCCTTTAGTTTACTATGCCAACTCCTACTGGCCAATATACCATAGGTTTCCATGGTTACCAGTTGGCTATGATGCTTCACAAGAGGTAGCGTAAGTGGGGGAGGAGGAGGAGGAGGAGGAAGTTGTTGCCGTCTCTCACCATCCACATAAATAATTACTGAGGAAGAAAAGTGAATATACAATGCCTGAATCAATGGGAAAAATTACGCTTCACAAATATCGAACCTATACTTTGAGCCTTATTGTAAAATGCAATTATTCGCCAAAAAGTCTTTAAAGACGGAATAAAAAAAACTTGATTCAGTATCGCCCAACGCACAGGATCCCAAAGGCGTGTCCCACACTACGTTTCAAACTGGAATTACCGATTTCTGGGCAGTTGAACGACCTGTATCAAGGACATAATCTAAATGTAGCAGAGGAGATTGCACTTTTACAGAAAACACACTAACACACACATACACACGAATATACACAACTATCAATTACGTTGTCATAAACAACACTCAATACTGGTTTCATTTTTCACATTTCATCTTTCCTCCCATGAAGCCAAAAACCATAAAATCCAACGCCTACTCTTATCCCGGCCTCCCCAGATATAACACCAAAGGTGCTGTTTACTTCTAGCCATAACACACACACACACACATACCCACACACAGCAATCTAGGCAAAGAAAAACTGCGCCCCTTCCAGCATAACTAATTGAATTAAAAATATAAATGGACAAAAACAGTGTGAATGTAGAAGCAATGATGATAAGACACCTCTCCGTTCCACAATTGGACTTCCAGCATCAATTTCATCAAGGACGAAGTCGACGTTCTGGATATCTGCAGCCACAACCAATTCAGTCTTTCTTTTGCTCAAAGTTAACTGCAGTTATTTAGTCCACACCCCATTCCCTCCCTCTTCGCTCTCCCAGCATACACAAACGCACGTGCGTGCGCCCGCGCAAACACAAACAGACAAACCCATGAACCATTAGAAGAAAAAACTTGCTTAACCCGCTTTGGAGTTTATTACCATAACTTTCAGACAAAGGCAAAACTTGCAAAAACGCGTAAAAAGTTAAGAGCTCATAATTTGGAAGTAAAATGAAGGAAAAATAAAATCACAGACTGTGCTTGGAACGGAAAGTACAGTAGAGTAAAGTAACCACAGAAATAAAGGCAACACAGCAGAGTAAATAATAATTTCATCAACCTTTCATCCAAGAGACATGGATTCCAAAAAACACTATCGACAGTCACCTCTATATTCGTCAATAAATTGCTATATCATGAATAACCATTTCCAGAGCCCTCATCAACTGGAATTCGACCTCCCTTGTATATACTGTGCCGTCTACCTCTACCACGCGCACACACACACATTTCTGGATCAGGGCCCCGGTTCTGACATTTCAGCCATCCCATCAACCCTGCAGCACCTTTTTGGTATTCCCCTCCTGCTCCTTCCCAAGCAGGAATTCCGAATGGCAAAGGCCTTTCATCAATCCTTTCCCTCTGCATGGTCGAACCACCTTGAATTACTGATCCCTCAGTTATCAGAGCCAGTCTTCTACCACCCTCTTACTCCAACATATAGTATCGCGCCGAAAACTCGTCTTAACATCTTGTACTTCTTTCCTGCCATTTTTTTTTTATTTAAAGGCTTACAATCTTGAGAGGCATAAGAGTAGATTTACGTAGTAAAGTTATACATAACCAAATAGAAAGTTATTTACAATTAGAAACTTTTATAACAATGCATACAACATGGCAACCTCACACTCATGAAATGTTGACTCAGCACTACCACCACACGTTAAAATATGTAATAATGATAGCAAAAATTATAGTATTAGTACTGTAATTTCTATCTTTATTATCAGTATTCATGGATAAAAATATTTCACCTAGAAGAATCCTACAACCATGGAAACAGCCAGAAAAATTACGAAAAACAAGTCACTGTAAAAATTCATGCAATAATAAACAATACGATTAAACAACACCTTGACTTCTAAAAAGAGAAAATAAATAAAATCATAAAATCTTATTTATTTTATTGAGAAATTTCAGATCATAAAGGTAAACCTTAAACCTAAGTATAACCTTTTATATACATACAGTACATACATGAGTGATGGCCTTTCCGCAAAAGCCATCACTCATTATTCCTCCACTTCCTTAAAAAAAAAAAAAAAAAAACACACACACACACACACAAATTTTTCTAACAGCCCTATATAACATAGATGCTCGAAGTTGATCAGTATTCTTAGGACGGCACAATCCTTGAGAAAGCTAAAACTAGATAATGTCCTTATAGAAGTTCCGATTAAATAAGGGATATGCGGCCGACATTTCTGATAGGACAAACGAGACGCAGCAGCAGTAGTTAAAATAGCAAAGCGAAATTAAAGTATACACGAAATAACAGGGCAGGCGCGGTGAATATCGAAACGTTTGTATAAGCTACATCCAAAATTCTTGGTCTAAGCAACACAGTAATAGTGAGAAAACGCTCAACATTTGTCAATTACGAAACGGCTATAAACTATGCTAACGCATTATTAGCCACGATTCTATGTTAATATTTTCTTAACAATTCAAAGCCAGAATCCTGAGCATTCATATCGAATTTCAGTGCAAAAAATTACAATGGGAAGGAAGTGAGACACAACACTAGAAAACATAAATTTAAGGTACAAATAAAAACATAATAACAAATATGTACGTAAATCATATCTGGGAAATGACTTAAATAACTTAGGGGGAAGTAGGTCACTTTAGAATGCCTTGTAAATTGAGGATCAGCACCCATAACTGCCGGGAAGACCGTTCCAGTCTTTATTTTAAAGGGATTGAAGGACCAGCGCGAAAAGGCTGGGTGACAACGTAACACGTCAAAAGAGTAAGGGACTAACGCACTGCGGAACGAAAAATATACACCAGGTCCTGACGCACACTAAATGAGGTACAGGCACAAGGGTCCACGGTGGAAGTTCCCTATTAAAATACTGATCATGCTAAACATAGCAATACAACAGGAAGCAAAACTTCAGCATTTCATCCCTTAAGAATTATCAGACGTCCCAACTGCCAAGGTCACTGATACGGAGAAGCAAAATTTACTGTTCACTTCTCTCGACTTCGAAACCAATCCAAAAATAATAAGCACCAATATACCGAAGAGACAAAAACCATTAAAAATCTAATATCCAAGACAATGTTTCCACCAAGTTCTATGACCAAACTTTCTCAAAGGAAGAAAAATCACCAGTGATAATGGAATACTTCGGCAACTCCTGCTTTCTGCCATTATGCGACAATAGCGGAGAGAAAGGATAAAACACCCCAGTAAAAAATCATAACCGTAGCACTATCTGCTTTATTGTATTTTTCTGGTCATTTCTCTTTTACTTGGGAAAAAGGCTAACTGTAAACTTTACAAGTATGTATATATATATATATATATATATATATATATATATATATATATATATATATATATATATATATATATATATATATAAAAGTAAAATAAAAAATCATGCAACTTCATTTGTAGAGAATTTAAGAGGCTATTGGGGCTATTACAATTACACACAAGCAACATTCAATATCGAAGTTAATAGACCTTTCTTGTCAAGATGCCAGCAATTCTTTCAAATCGATCGCTCAATCCATCAAATAGCACACAGACGAAAACCCTTACACAGCAATGAAAGAAATAAAGAGGTCAAAGGAAACCGACATACTAGGGAAAATTCTGGCAGCTTAAATCGCCTCAGAAGATGGCAATTCTCCAAGGCCTTCGAAGGATTTTAAATCCCAGTGGAAACTGTTATGAAACTGTCGCCATGAGTAGGCACACTCCATAATCGAGAACTGCTGGAATTCTGACAGCTATGTTCCCAATAAACTGTCAGGACATATTTCGAAACTGCTGACATTAAAATACACACCAACCATCTTATGTCCAAGTGCAAGGCTGAGTGACATTGTAGGGAAATTCTCTCAAAAGTCTGCACAAGCACAATGATTTCTATTCTGTCAACAGTATCACAGAAACATACACCTACGAGTATACAGACTCCGATAGCAAGTGAGGTTTGTTGTTCCGTTTCAGAGACGCTGTTTTGCCATATTAAGAGATTTCAAGGCTGCTCAGACAAAAAGCCAACTTAATAATAAAAATCAAGGTTCAAATATTTATCGCTCTGGTTAGAAGTCATTGATCCTGTCTACGGCATACCACCAGGATACCACACAACATTTCTTGTTCTTATGACGAATTTTATCAAAACCAAACTTGACGAATAACCGATCAGAACGATAATTACGGTAAACATAAATATTATAAAGTAATGGAAATTCTATTTCATTTAGTCACCTAAAATGATAATTACAAGATGGACAGACTTATAGAAATAACTGATATAAAAAGATATTAGTTCTCCTACGGGAGATGAAAATTACCGCTCTATACTTTACCAGGTAAGTGAGTGTGTGTGTGTGTGTGTGTGGGGCTCAATTTCCTTCCTTTGAAACACACTTCACTTTTTTGACAGAAATTTCAGTGATGTTATTTGTGAATGCAGGGTCGTCTCAGGTACCACATTTAATTGCCTTCTACCGGGTGGTGATAATTAGGCAAGGATCACACACCTACAGTGTGCCACAGATTGCGTACCATGGCCTTTTCAAATCTTGATGCAGAGTTCTCTGACAGGTGTACTCTCAAGCAATGATATCTATTTTTCAATGTTACTGACTGCACCGACTGAAGATTTTAAATATTTTCTAAACACAAACACACACATATATATGTGTGAGTGTATTTGTGCGAATGTGACCATCTGTCAATTTCACACATAATATCTTTTGTACATCCAAATAATAAACCACTTATATCCAGTTAATATCGTATTCACTTTACCTACCGGGAATTATACATGATGACACACCTACGCTGCCCAGGATTCAACCCAACATATAAAGATATTAATACTTCGCACATATAGGGTATCAGTCCTGTGAAAGTTTTCTGCGCAACATCAGTAATGATTACAATAACAATCAGGACGATAAAAATCCATTTTGAATTTCATGTAGAAATATCAACGTCAATATAAAAATTCTTGTTTATTATTATTATTATTTTTTTTTTTTTTGGGGGGTGAGATATTCTCCCGTTAGTAGGTATATCGCCTTTATCCTTCCAACATGATGAAAAAATAGTGTGGACGCATCATCATCCCAAGTGCTGCACATTCAACTGGCAGATGAACGGAGATCATGACACGTTTCCTCTGCATTTACCCCAGTGTTATTAGATCATTAACATCAGATAATGACTACTTTTTGATACACGTAATTTCATAATCATAAACTTTTCTTAACTGTAAGTTGTTTTCTCGGTTCCTCCTACAATTAGCATACTACTGTGTTCATTTCACTGTTCAACTAAGTTAAGACTGCATTTACATTAGTAAAAAAAAAACTTTCTTTCTCTCTCTCTCTCTCTCTCTCTCTCTCTCTCTCTCTCTCTCACGTGAATGCAGATTTAGATTAGCTGCACACGAACAAGAGACAGTTGCGCATGAACAAAAGACAGAAAAGATCAGAACTGTAGACAATGGCAATCCACGATAAACAAAATGATAAACGGACAAGCTTCAACAAATCTTCACTGCATTAAATCATTTAAGCGGAAAAGTGAAGTACCAAACAACGCCGGCTGGTGAAAGATAACACACTAATTTGCATTGCTGGATGCTATCATGTCATTAACGATAATTTCTTTTATGCTAATCCACCCGTGAAACCCGACAGCCTGTCCAGGGAATAGAGCTGCAAGGGGAATGCAAGCTCAGAAAGCCATGTCTTGGCAACTGTTTTCTACCTATTTCAAAGAAACAATTTCCAACTTATGTGACCTTAATTTAATATAAAAAGAAAAAAAATGAATCTATTTATTCATTCACTTAGAATATTTTCAAAGGCGTTTTAACATTATCTGAAAGAGGTCGCACAGATAATCACTAATCAATTAACATAAGAATTACACACACACACACATACACACACACACATATATATATATATATATATATATATACTGTATATATATATATATATATATATATATATATATATATATATATATATATATATATATATATATATATATATATATATATATATATATATATATATATACTGTATATACCCGAATATCTCGCCAAATTGGGACAAAATAATACAACTTATCGAGGAAGAGAAACCTTACTCGTGAAAATTACTGTCATATAAGGGCTTTGTAACTTTTTTTTCTTGTTAAGGAACAACGAGCCAGAAGGCCTATCCCAAGTATGCGCTAAAAAGCTTCTGCGTTCCTTTATTTCTGAAAGAATCAACTAACTTACGACAATGCCATTATGGAAAAGATAAAGCAATTCCTCAAGTAAATTTAACCGGCAGTGACTTCTAATGAGTACCAACAGGAATTACGGTGCTCAGCATTTGCCAGCAATAATTTTTCATCATATAATTGCTCATGTCTGTGAGAGAGAGAGAGAGAGAGAGAGAGAGAGAGAGAGAGAGAGAGAGAGAGAGAGAGAGACTTTGTGCGTAAACACCTTACTTTACGAGCTTTCCTATGAACACATGGAAATTTTGTTTATGACCCAATAAACCGTCCCGTTGGAAATTTGTACATAAAGCATTTTATCTGGACGCGAAGGCAAGCAAAGGCACCTAACGAAACCTCTCCCTCCCATGCCTGTGCGATACTCCAAATCAACTACTACACAACATTTTAGCAAATATATCCAGCAAAGTGGAACTAATAACGCAGTTTAGTAAATAGGTGGGGGAATGGGGAGGCATGGGGAGGGAAAAGATGGGAGGAATGTGGGGAGTTAATGGGTTGGGAGGGAAGGGGAGGGCACGAAATACATTTCAGTAAATATAAGTTGCACATAATAACTCGCAAAAGGACTAAGCCAGGTAATAAATACATATTTACATTACCATAATGCCCGACCATTCCTGATGTATTTTGGGAACGTAGTAGAGGTCGCACACAAGCAAAGGGTCACGCAAACACAATCGAACACAAAAGTTAGCGTCATCGCATGTCGACCTATATAGCGACAAGGGGTGTCAGTGGTAAAGTTTGTCTTAACTTAATCACTTTTTAGTGAATGTAAGTTCTAAATTCGAGGATGCAGATACAGGGAAAGGTCAAACGCATTACTGTTTTCACTGGCTGTGGTTTCTCTCAAGGACCCCCACAAATTATATTCCCCTAAAATTACCCTAACCGTTGCGATAACAGGACCAAGCATTATTCTCCGCTCAGTGTATACTGTTGCTATTTGTGGTGGCAATGACGATAAAAGTATAATGTTGGGTGTCATGTAAATAGAGTATTTAGTAAGTAATCAAGGATGTAATCACTAAGAAACAAACCTTAGAAGGTTTCGCTCATATACTATGAAATCTGACACACTTCTCTAGCAGCAAAATAGGGCATATTTGCACGAAGCTGACAATATTTTGGTAACCATTCAAGTCCACACGTACACAATATCTTTCCTTGGAAAACCACATTTTAGAATCGAAGTCTATGCAACAGTGAATCACAAAGAGGAAGGTCATTACTGCACAGGTAAGAACTTGATAGATTGGTGTGTACGTGTCGTGTGTGGGCACGGAGTAGGGGAGGCGAGGATAACGGGCTCCCACGCAATTCTGGGCAAGCCGTTTGAAATATCGAATAAACCACAGGATTCTACTGTAGGTGGGATAGCATACATTAACGCGTCTTGCGGATTTACAACCTCAAATGGGGAGGTAATTTGGTAAAAAAAAATAATCTTGATTAAAAATTGGCCAAGGCATTTTTTTATGTATATTTGCTAGAGTGCACAATACACGTACCATTGCATTACTGGTCTCTGGTATCTAGAAACTGTTCAATAATTCCTTATTAGTAAATAATCCTTATCAAAACAAATAAAACTTCATTCATATTTACATAAGATATTTGGTCAAAGACAAAAGCTGAATTCATCGTTATTAATGACTATTGTTGTTGTGATGTTACCGAGAAAACGTAAAAATAATAAAATCACAACTAAGAGGCACCAACCTACAGCCGCTCTTCTTCCTGACCAATCAAGACAGATTAATTAGGTCCTTAAGTAATTCTTTTAACAGGTTTTGTGACGAAATTAGAGAAACGAGGAACGAAATACACTTCTCTTAATAAAAGGGTTCAAGTCATTCATAAATAATTTTTTTTTCGAGCGATTATTTAACGTAATTCTCCATTAAGCAATACGTATCTGATTGACGAGTTGAGTCGATAATGAGAGATGCAAATCAAAACAGCCCAGTTTTCTTCAACCAGAGCACAAGCAAGAGTAGCCTACGTAGCCTATGTGAGCAGATATAAACGTATAAGCTACACATGTGAGAACTTGAGTGCATGTGTGCGTTAGCATGTAAATGAGTGTGTGTGTTTGTAAGAACGCGGCCAAGCAAATCGTGATTGCTTGTGGGAGATAAACTTGCCGTTTAGAAAGTTCCTCATGCCGACGAATACCACTGGTGCCACCAACAAGTAAAGCGGGGCCAAGGTGAGCTCCATTGTCATGTCGAGATTTTTTTTTCTTTTTCTATTTCCCGATGTTTCTTGTCGTGAAATCAAACGAGGACGATGATCTCAGCCAAAATGAAAGAGTGCGAAGATGATGACGACGACCGTCGAGATGATGACATCATCATCCTCTCTCTCTCTCTCTCTCTCTCTGAGAGAAAATTAATAAATGTAATAGTGACCTAATTAAACCACTTATCACAGAAAATGACCTTCACATCTAGTATGCATGACTGCTCGTCCTTCACAGTCACTTCACAAAGTAACCAAGAGAACACCTTCAGAGCATATGGCTGAGGAACCAAATTAAACATACACTGCAATTCAAAATAGCGAAAGTTTAAAAGCTACAATATATAGTCTACATTACAATGCAAACGAAAACGCGCTGAAATAAGACAAAAAGTACACGGCACGAGGCAACTCTGGTCAAGGGTATCCTTCAAAAAACTAATCCAACATCAATTTAAAGTACCGGAGGTAAAGGTTAAAAAACACCATTTTTGTTAAAATCTTTGTTCCCTGGAACCTCGAAAAATTAGAAAAATGCAAATAATATATATAATGATAAATACATAATAAACAACATTTTTCTTCTTACATTCAACAAATCAAACACATCCGCAAACAGTTTTAAACATCGACACTATAACCACCAGATCAATCAGGAACAGAGAAATTAAACAAAAATCAACGTGTCTAACATAAAAATGCATCAAGTCGTTAGTGTACTAATCAAAGGTAAGAAGGCGGATTTCCGATCACCACAATCATCTTGTCCAGTCTAGAAAAGAAGAATTATAGGAATAAGACCTACTTATTTTAGGATTTCGGTGGGACGCATGGTCCCTTTAGCCGTACCTGTCATTCAAAAAAAGGAAAAGACTAGCACCTTGAAGAGGCCCTAACAAGGGAATATCTATTACTGAAGACAATAAACAAACATATTGAAAACCAAAATGCATAATAAATATAAAGAATGAGTTATATCGAGCAAAGTTTAATCTTTTGCACTGGAGCACTTTTTTTCCAATAGTTGAACAGCAGGACACCGTCCACCTGAGGCTTTGTGAAATGTTTAATATTTCTCTCTCCTTCTCTCTTTCACCCACAAGAGCACCTGAGACCACAAACACTACTCATATTCACGGAAAATCATCATTAAGTACTCTCGAAATAGCAATTCCTTTCAGCTCTCCTGTTTAAGTCCTCGAGCAGAACAAACACTTTAAATATGTTAATCCAGGAAATCTTCACTAAACCTTAGTTTAAACTCTCAAGCACTTACTTTCACATACACACACACAGACATAGAGAGAGAGAGAGAGAGAGAGAGAGAGAGAGAGAGAGAGAGAGAGAGAGAGAGAGAGAGAGAGAGAGAGAGCTTTCTCTCTCACCATGTTTCCTATTCCACTATTTAAAATTATCTATGCGAATCTTCAAGGTGTCAATAATTGAAGTATTAGTTCTTAAAAAAATTAAGTAAACGATAAATTTATATTGGGGGAAAGGGTTAAGATGTCATATAATGACCTTTCTATAATGCGGTAAGATTATAATTCATATAAGGAATATCTACAACTAATAAAATCAATCCTAAGACCAGATTTTACAAAATGTAACTTTAAAATTTTCCATATTTTCCCATTTCAGCTCGAAATATTCAAAGTAAAATCTTCAATATAATAAACAGATGCCAATTATACACATTCCTGACAGCATAATGTAAAATAATTAAATGAACAATGTTCGTCACATATTCATTATTATATATGATTAACCTCAAAATAAAGTCATCAGTCCCGATTTGTTATAATGACGCAGAAACCAGATGATTGCTTAACCAAGAACAAAGACGCTGATGAACCTACTGCTGATATACCGAAGAAAGAAAGTATCAATTGGGAGATGATTTAGGGAACTTTTGAGCTGCCAGCAAGATGAGGGGGTTCAAGCCCGGCAATCGATGAAAATTCCCTCCTCTCCCCCTCGCCTCCCCTCCAACTTCACCTCGTTCCCCCTAAAACCCAATTCTACCCCCAACAACGCTGAAGGAAATGGAGCGAGGTAAGGAAGGGATGTAGAATAGGAGAGCGATGGACGAATGATGAGGATGCTCAATAAAGATCGTTTATATGAACCTAAACCCGAATATACGGAGAAGTAAATCTTGGATAATGCTCAGATGAAGAGAGAGAGAGAGAGAGAGAGAGAGAGAGAGAGAGAGAGAGAGAGAGAGAGAGAGAGAGAGAGAGAGACGCACATTAATCGAGAGTAACGAAAAGGATAGGATTTGTGCGTCTATGAGGTAAATCAAAGTATGTTGACGTCTTTATTTTTGAAGAAGAAAACCTCTAAAATGATTGAAATTCATCAGTAAGTAGAGTAAAACAACGTTCATAACCCTGGGGCCTCTTATAGATAATTATAAAACATTTGCAAAGAATTAATATTATAAGGTTTCTAAATATTTGGCTCTTTAAATGGCTTACCTGACGTCCATTCGGATATTTACCTTTACAAACTGAGACTGCCATCATTAAAACAAGCAGCTGTAGTGATACGAACACATAGATAGGCAGATTTCCGTTATTTCAACCTCGGCTGCGTAAGTGCACCGTCATTCTCCAACCAAACAGCCATCGTGGAGGCTCATCTCCAACAAAACTAGTAGGTCACATTAGCAAAGGGAGAGCGTATGCAGAAGTCATGTAGCAAAAGACACAACGCATGTAAATTCACGTTGCACAAGCACTGGTACTAAGTTTATACAACCTAAATAAAAGGTTTACAACTTGAGCGCGATTAAACAGAAGAGAGAAGAGAGAGAGAGAGAGAGAGAGAGAGAGAGAGAGAGAGAGAGAGAGAGAAGGAACCCTTGGGCACTCCCATTCTCATGAACCGTATATGACATCACCACGGTACCTTCCTCTCCCACCCAACCCCAGCTTCTCACCCCTAGACAACTTCCGAAGGAGCAGCAACCTTAATCCTCTCTCCTGCAACTTTCTAATCTGAACATGTAATGCCACACAGCACACTGAGCCTAATCTCTTTCACAGACAAAATGGATGTAAATGTCAACTTTCTTCTACTAAATCTTCATATCCGCGGCAACATTACGAGAGAGAGAGAGAGAGAGAGAGAGAGAGAGAGAGAGAGAGAGAGAGAGAGAGAGAGAGAGAGAGAGAGAGAAAACATCAAGTGCATTAGCAAACCAAACCATGACACATGAATTATATAAGCAAGAGAATTATTATTATTATTATTATTATTAAATTCCGTATACAAAACGAGGACATAATAAATGTTCTCTCGACCATTCAACAACCGCAAGTAATAAAAGCATAACCATCTTTTACAACATTCCACGATTAAACTGGAGAATATCTATTAACTTCATAGGCAACACGAGATAAAAATACTGAAATAAATTCCAAACTCCACACTCAAATAGGGATAACAAACGTAAACATAAACCTGGCGATTCCAAAACACTGCATCAAAAGCTCTGAGCTTCAGAATAAAACGAATTTTCAGTTCTATAAACTCTACAAATGAATAAAACATACTACTCCGGATAAATGAAACAATAAAGGCTCCTAATTCCTCGTCCTCTCGGGGCGTCAAAAGCAATATCGTACTGATATTCGCAAAAACGTTTAGTCCCTCTGGCACATAATCCTTCATAACGACCATAAGCACAAAGAAAATCCGAAACCATTCCGCCCGAGCCTGAGTTACACTAATGGCCCGACTAACAACATCCCAATTAAGGTCATGCTGACGATAAACAAGGCATGAGTAGATTTCACGCATTCAAATTGACTGTGTCCAGATCGGAACACAAGGAGTCTTTTGTTCCAACGATGTTTTACAATAACCATTCCCAAATCGACGAGGTTAAATGTGTTTCGGCACGAATGGATGTCAGTGTGAAAATGAATTAACGCCCAAAGGCCACTAACTCGGACTCAAAGGTCATTAAAACACACTGATGTAACATAGCAAAACACACACACGCATCTATACACATACATTTACTGTATATATATATATATATATATATATATATATATATATATATATATATATATATATATATATATATATATATATAACTGGAAGCTCATACCACATCAAAATATCCAAAATGGATAATATTCTACGCTCGTAAGAGCCAAAATGGCTAGTAAAAATGAGAAAGGAGATTCCCATATCAATAGTATTTCACACTGAAAGTTCCAAAATTAATTAAGCATGCAGTAAAGAACCGAAATGCTTGATCAAAGGTTGTGAACAACCCTGCATCGCACCGAACTGTTCCAGTAATAATACAAACGCTAATATAAGATAAGCAGGGACTAAAAATATTTGGCTACACAACAAGAAATAGGTACTAACTCAATGAAAAATGTTTTCCTGGTTCCTACTGGACAAGACTAGACAAAGTGTAAGAAAAAATGCCTTGGGCAATTTGTAAGAGGATTAAACCATCATTATGATGAGGACAATCATAATTCCAACATCTCACATAGTGAATCTAGACGATACGTATTGTGTGAACAAATTTAGGGAAAAAAATTCACTCCCAAAAATAATGGTGTGATTCTAATATTTGTATATAAAAGTAGCTACCCTGGCACGTCCGATACATTACATAAGGTGGTTAAGAATAAAAAAAATTACTTCAAAATTTTTAGTCTCAACTGTGAAAAGGACTGAATATTCATCACTAATTTGAATGCCTAAGTACACACGTACTATATATATATATATATATATATATATATATATATATATATATATATATATATATATATATATATATATATATATATATATATATATGATCGCCATGCACGAAAGTCAAAACAAGTGCGTGAAGTACGATTTAACGACATCAAATACTAAAAAACTAAAATCATCTCTCGGTACCACCATCCGTCATCAACACTTCCCAGCACAGTTTCTTTCTTGTTCAAATGTCACTCGTCTGACTTGCTGAAGATAACTTGCGGCTTCATTAACCACCTCAATGACACTCCCGTTAACCTGAGGCAAAAGAAAAGTTTAACCTTTGGACTTCCCCAATACCAAAATATCACTCGTCTTGATTTAAAGGCAGAAAAAAGGAGGAAGAAATCAGTCCGAGAGAGAGAGAGAGAGAGAGAGAGAGAGAGAGAGAGGGTAAAGACAGGCTTGGGCCGAAGAAAAATGGGGAGAGATTGGAGGTCATAGAGCGCCATTTAATTCAAGCCCTCCATTCCTCCATTTCTGACTTGAACAAACATTCGATGACAATTTTCTGTTTGTTTTATTTTGCTTCCCCGTCGTTTGTTCGATGAAGACTGAAAGAATTTTGTTATAAACACTGGTGCAGAGAACCTTTAAATTAGTCACTGATAATATCATCTTCGCAACAACGATAGTCTACGGGTTATGAACTCCACTTTAACACTCGCCGTCGTCCAGTCCGGTGTAAAACCCCCTTACCACTGAACCCTTATGAAAGCATGGTGAATGAGGGTACTTTGGTCCAGGCGTCACCTTCTCTTATGTCAATCATTTGTAGCAGTATGGATATACTAGTCCTAATCTGCATCACACAGTTATTACTGCTGTTGGTACATCAACAATGTATCTATACAAAGGCAAGATGATCAGCAAAGTTGGCACACATCCAAGATAATCCTTCCCACTGAGAAACCAAACAATATTAACCGCTTAAATGGCGTACAATACCTAAATGGCATAAATCCCTTCTTTCTCTGCCTAGCTCAACACTCAATTTTCTATCAAGGGAGGGCATATTACCAAAGCTCCTAAGAGCTCTAGGCTAACGAAAAACGAGGAAAAACTACTGTATAATGATGACATCTAGCAAAGTTCTGGTTAGAAACAAACAAGATATGTGATAAATGAGACGCCATTATGACTGCCAGTGGCAAGGACACTAGTTCATTTTATCTTTACTGTTGTTTAGTTTATGTCAATGTTCCTCGCGTAATTTTACTGTTACTTTATTGATAAGAATGGCGTGAATGTGCTTCGGAGCGGAACGAAAAGCTAATTATTCTGCAAACCAATTTACTTCTTTAAGGTGTTCAAATTACATTATCATGCCTAAAACATTTCTACCTTCTGCAAAAATCAAAATCAAACTTAACATCTACTATACAAGCATATTAGGATCCCAGGTTATCGAAAACCTAAATGGGTGCTAATTTAACAATCGTGTACAGTAAATGTCGGCTCCGCCTGAAGAAGACCATATTATTTGAGAGTTTACATCAATATAAAATCAAACCATTGTGGCCAAGTATGAAAGAGAGGTTTAGAGAAAAAAAGAAAAAATTAAAAAGGAACATCATCCCCTAATATAAATAAAGTGACAGGTCAAGTAATGTGACGCCAATGAATAACAGTAATAAATTGTTATATTTCAAAACCACTTTTCTATCCATTACTCAACGAAGCTCTGCCATCCTGTAAAGCAAGTGGGGTATTAGTTACGAAAACAAATTATTCACATCCCCTAGGAGAGACATTTCCAAGTACTATCTGATATCATTTCCGAATTATTTACAAACCCTTTCTCACTCACTTGTGGTTTTGACAAAGAACGAGTTGGGTATGCGATGACATCGAAAGGGTAATTGATTTTAAAATTCAAAATAAATGTCTTCGGCGGCTCGCGAACGTAGAACAAATTCCAATGAAAAAGATTACCACAGTCATCCAACAACGTGCATTTAAGTGGCGATGTCTAAAATGCACGCAAATATAGTTGACTGAATTTTTAACACGTACATACACACACACATATATATGTGTACTGTATATTATATACATGTAAATATGTAAGGCGCTCATACAGGTAATTAACGACAGGCTACTTGGAAATTTACACATCATCTTGTAAACAGAAGCGAAATCAAAATTCGCAATAAGTAATCCATGAATAACTTGTTTATAACTTACAAACAAAAGTTTGGTCTTTTCTAATGCCCAACATCTCTCTCTCTCTCTCTCTCTCTCTCTCTCTCTCTCTCTCTCTCTCTCTCTCTCTCTCATAACATAACATTTCCCAAGTGAAAAACAGCGTAAGTGATTATGAGCTGAAATAAAACATAAGATATGCCAAAATGGTATTTAAAAGATAATCTGAATCAAATATAAAAAATAAAATCAGGAAACCAAACAACAAAAAAAGCTAGAAAACTCGATCAGTCAGCAATCAGAAACAATAATAAAACTAATTTATACATACATATAAATACACATATATGGGCTCCCAAGAAAAGGTTAAGACAATGATCACTGCAAGAACCCACAGTATATAAATCTTCGGCATTACTTACTCTCTTTATCTAGTTAGTCTACTGAATCGGGCTTGGACCCCAGTGGTAGTAAGCAATACTACCTGATCGCTGCTGCCCTAAAGAGTACAAATGGCTTTCTACTACTCAGGCACCATATCCTAAGGCAGGAGAGCATCTAGAAGAGGACTGTGAATTGCATCAGGAGGCCCCTAAAGTGTAGATAAGCCTCTCCCTTGTTGTTGAGAGTAACTAAATACCCCATGTCAGTCTTTTATAGAAGACTGTTATCCTGGTGGTGATATATGGCACACCCTGCTAATTGCTAGCCAATGAAGTGCCAATGGTTTAGGTACAGTTAAAATGTCCGACCCTGTGTAGAGTTTGTAGTGTCATTATACCCTGTACTTATTGGTGCAGAAACTGGTTGATATTATATCAACTATGAGATCAAAACCGACAACAATAATGCTGTACGTACAGAAATTTGATGGAAAAGTCTTGTGGGGTTGTGCGAACTACACTCTGCTGCCACAACTTGTTTAGCTGGCAAGGTCGGCAGCCATTCACGAAGAACCCTCCCTACTACGAGCTTCTGTGTAGCCAGTGGTTCAAGTCGCCCCTGGTACAATTATTGTCACGCTCTAAAACAAATATAAATATCCTGTTCTTATTAACAATATTTACAGCTACAACAACTAAACAGATCCTAGTCTTATTCAAAATATTTAGAGGTCCAAGTGGAATAAAATAGAGCCATAATTTATACAAATTGAAAAATAAACCTGCACTAGTTTAAAATAAACGAAGCCTAAAAATACATTATCACAAATATTACTGTAGGAATGGAATGTAGCAGTAAGTTTTATTCTTAAGTATATACGTCACACACCAAATACTATCACACCTGTGCTGCTTTTTCTAGAGGCCGATAACAACACCTACATGCTTTACTTGTCACGCACGTACCACAGTAAGCCATAAACTGAAAGAAATAAAAAAAAAATCACCAGCTAAAATGGGATGGCTTCTACTCTGCAATTACAAAGCGTCTGACTATAAAGTCTCAATTTCAACCTTACATGTCATTGCCTACCCAATCCAGCATGTAAGTAACTTATTCCTTTACTTATCATTCGATCAAAATCCGAATGACTGATTGATTGACAGTCATATGGCGCAAAATCCGAATGTGATTCACTGCCGAACAGAAGGTCGATTCAGAAAAAAGAAAAAAGAAAAATCTGCGGAGGTGCATGATGGTGTTGATCGATACCATATGTGACGTACCATCACGCTACCTCCGACCCCAAACACATGCCACGTAGGAGTGTTGGCAGTCAGCTACCGAGACCGGTAACGATGCTACCATCCCGAACATAATCGACAACTACACAGCAGAAGACTGCAGGATCAGAAGCTTTGTCTTGCTACGTAAATGGAAATAAGATGACCTGCCAAATCAAAAGTTATATTTTCTTATGATACGAATGTTTACCATTCTTAAGTTTTGGAAAGAGCGAACTCGACAATAAAGGAAAATCAACACTTAAAGATCAAGTCTACATTTCATTACTAATAGAGGAACCCTTTTATTTTTCAACTCCTACCATGGCTAAGGAAGAAAAGCTAATGGCTTATTCCACAATACAAAATACCGGCAGTTTACTTCAGTAACTTTTTGCCACAGGCGCCGATACACTTCTCGCCGACAAGAAAAATGGAGCACAATCACACAGTAGCAAGAGATACAGGAGTTAACTCTCTCTCTCTCTCTCTCTCTCTCTCTCTCTCTCTCTCTCTCTGGAGCAAACGTGGATAAGGAATATATACCACTGTCATTTTCTAATACGTTTGAGGTTGATGAGATGTCATTCTATGGGGAGGATTAAAGTAAATGATGGAGGGGGGGGGAGGTAACCTAAAGGTGGTGATACAGAATTTAAGAGGAGGTAGGTGGATTTAATGAAGGGGGAGGTGTGGGGGTATATAGGATGGGAGGTTATGTGATGGGATGAGAGAGGGAATGGTGCATTCTGGTCTTCATGGATGGTGGTGTTAGCGGGCGGCGTGATGCGCACGGTGGATCCACAAAGACCTCTTCTATCCCGACTAAAGAAATCTGCCAAGGCCAAGAGCCTTTTGTTGGGGGAGTGAGACAGGGTGGCGAAGGTTACCACCTGTCGCCTTCTCCGCTTCTGCTGCTGCTCCTCCCTCGGATGCATAGGACAGGAGGGGGGGGAGGGGTTCAGTAGGAGGAGGGAGTCTTCAAGCACATAGTGCCTTACCATCTTACTGGAGATAATCATCTTGATCACTAATCCATTCTTCCCGTCTGTCATTGCCAACAACCATCTCAATCTGATAACGCTTCTGACTTTTTCCTTATTTTTTTTATATGGCTGGTTGCTATGCAGCTGCAGCCATACTGCTATAGAACAGAAGGGTCAGGGATCCCAACTGCATATGTAGTGCATAAAGGGCTTATCACACTCTTTCCCATGTCCGTTTTCCTACCTTAATTCCTCCATAATCCCAGCATGCATACGGTTTTTCATTTTTTCATTTTATTTTGGTCATTCTTCATAAAACAGGAATTTCAGCAGTTACACAGACAATGCCACATCGAGAAGCAGGAAAGAAAATCTAAACAGGAACACAAAAATTACTCAGGCGACAGGTACAAGCTTTAAGTGGAAAAAGGGAAGGGGTAGCGCTGGCCGCGTATCTTGTAATAAATCAATCTGATTCGAGATTCACTTGACAAAGACACGACAAGCAACATGCGCAAATTCGACCAACTAGTCCCCAAAAGGAGATGTCTCTCCCAACGCTTTTGTGCACAGACACTGCAAAGCGAGGTCTTGTTAAAATTCCTTTCCTTGCTAAATATAGCGCAAATCTACCCTGCTTTGAACGGACTGAGAATTTACACGAGCTTCAATATAACGAATCTAAGATTGATTACACTTCTTATGAATCCTTAAGCATATATACACTATGTCCTATCCACTGAACTAATCTGAACCTAGGAAAATGAATACATGAATGCCCCACACCAACGTTCTAAAAGAAAAGCCGAAGAATTATAAAACAATGATATTCACCTAGAATTCACAGCTATCTGAGTGGTATTTTTATCCCACATCCTAAAGGTCTGAAGGGAACGATGATTCGAATTACTGTACCGATGGTATAGTATGGCTTAACAATAAAACCGCAGGAATCACATGACTGATTTCAAGACCGTGGTGAAAAGCGCAGTTTTTTGGGGCATTTACGAATTGTATTTTCAGTCTCATTCCTTTCTTTATTTATTTTCAATTTCGGCATGTTTGTGTCACGCCAAAAGAAATTTTCGCGATAAGAACAAGGATAGATGAATGGGAACGGGTTTGGCATTTATCTCCTCAAGGCTGGATGGATAATTTCTCCCGGCTGGGTTAACTGTAACTTTGGGTGGAATGATTCTTAGGCCAGGTGTCTCCAGACTCATAGATAATTTATGGGTCGATAAATTAATAAGGGGTCAAAAGTTGGCTGAGATTTTGAGTGTAAAGCTGATATCTGTGTTAGAAATTAAAATAAAATCCACGAAACACAATAAAAATAAACTTCTGAAACATATTTCTGATCGATATGTAATGAGCCTTTCATCTATTATATTTATTTTTCCGTTTACTGGGGCAAAATGATGATAGCTCTGTAACAATAACATGTCATTACTGCAATCACTAGATAAGAGACAGGTGCAACACCTGTTTGGTCTTCTGGGCAGGGGGCTCCAGTTTTTTCAGACAGTCTACCCTTTCATGGAATCCTTGATTTCTCATCGACCCCTTCCGTCTACAAAAAGAAAATAAATCATTTGATCTATAATAGCATCGTTTTAATCTAGGGTATTTTGTATGGTTGCATTGTGAATTAAGAACAATTTAAGAGCATAGAAAGTGGAAATCAATCCTCCACAAAAAGGATTGACTTCCACTTTCTATGCTCTTAAATTGTTCTTAATTCACAATGCAACCATACAAATTACCCTACATTAAAACGATGCTATTATAGATGAAATGATTTATTTTCTTTTTGTACACGGAAGGGGTCGATGAGAAATCAAGGATTCCATGAAAGGGTAGACTGTCTGAAAAACTGGAGCCCCTGCTCAGGAGACCAAAGTCGACCTTCCTACATATCATTAAAAGCTTTCCAACCGCATTATCTTAAATCTAAGTTCTCCTAGTCAGAGATACACACTACCAAATTCTTCAAGCGCAGACTCTGGACCTCTGACGATCATTTTTAAGTTACACGAAAGCCATTTTCAAGTTCTGGATCATTGTCTTTTGATGGTATGACTTACAATACAAATAAAAAAAGTCGTTGATTTTTTTTTTATCTAACATACCTTTTGAACACTATGAAACTGTTATGGTAATAAAACCCAAAACCCATATATATAAAATAAAATCAAGAAAGTAAACAGTATATGGAAACTTTAAATCATAAAATTTTTGACGCCTACGGACATCAAAATCCAAACACAAAGCGAAAGCATCCTGACTCTCAAAACATGAATTCGCTCGAGCAGATTCAATCTCCATGAATTACCCTCCATTATTTAGCCATGAATTACTATGATTTATTAAGACATCAATATCATCCTTAAGATAAGAGGCTGAACGCCGTCATTTCCTGAAATAATGATGATAATCTTAACAGTACATGACAGACGTGTACAAACTGTGATCCAAATACCATCATACTGGTGGCTACTAACTTACAAGGATTTATGTAATGAAACCATCGGATCCTTAGGTCCTCAAGGAGATTTCCATCGGTACCCCATTGTAAATAAGCAGACTTCTCCTACTCCCCATTCACTACCTCTTCAGCTCTTCCACATCTCAATCCTATGAGCCGCCTGTCGGAGATCCCAGCCAATTGAAGGACGTCGGCACTGGATCAACATCAACTTCCATCTATGGCCATAAAGCCTCAGGCCAATTCAAGTCGGGAGGGTTGGAAGGAGAGGAAGTGATCTTACGCCAGCTGGATCAACTACTTCCATACATAAGCCACCTGGTTACATGATGGCATATTCGTTAAGGTTGAAAGAGGCTTACCTTTCTTGGGTAATGCTCACAAAAAAAAATTTTTCCCCCAGTAACAGTTCACCAATGCATGGCAGTTAAATTCTGTAACCTTTGAGAAATATAGGATATTTTCATAGGGATCTCACTTTCCATGAGTACTTACGGATAATGCTCGGTCGCCTCAAAACAATAACAGAGAGAGAGAGAGAGAGAGAGAGAGAGAGAGGGGGCTAAAATTTCCACCTAGAAGATGAAACAACTCTTTCAAAAAGAAGGAGAGCTTTTATGTCCTTATAGTAAGATGCATCGTCGGAGTTGACCATCGTATTTTAACTTTTCAAACCAGGTCATAATTATGAGGAATGATTCTACCTCCCACTACAGACAGAGATACTTAGGCAATGGATCTATCAACAACTTCAGACTGGAAATTTACAGTGGATGCAATAAATAATTCTAAACTCACAACAAAAAGTTACCATAAATCAACATAGCCATCGTCATCACCATTGGTGTTAAGGTGTAAAGTGAATGGCATACCGCTCATAAGCCCTTCACAGCCTGGTTAGTGGTATCCAAGAGGTGCCTAACAATCTTCACTAATCCTTAAATCCTTTGAGCCTTTGTGACGACGGAGGAGAGCCCAGGGAGAGACCCAGCTCGACGTGCGACATCAAAGTGTGTAGGCCGACTACACACCACTTATCTCCCTTTCTTTCACTCCCCGCCAACAAACATAAACAAACGACTAACAACCATAAACAACTAACAAGGAGATAATCATGGAATCTTTCAAGTCCAAACTGAGACATTCTCGAGCAACTTTTGAGTGATAGTAACGTAGAAACATGTAATCTTTGGCAATGTGTATCTCTACAGGACATGACAAATACAGACACATACAAACACACACACACACACACACACACACACATATATATATATATATATATATATATATATATATATATATATATATATATATATATATATATATATTTTTTTTTTTTCATGTAAAAAATATTAGAAAGTGAGTAAATGGTTATTACTTGTCACACTTTACCTGCAGAGTCGTGGATGAACACCTGTGGATCCAAATATATATAACAGCTCAATCAGATGTTTGACAAATATAGATTTCGTGATATAGGACGCCCCCGCCCAAAACGATCAGGTTACGAAACGGAATTATACGGCAACTTTGTGATCAGTTGTGATGTAAGCAGACACTTGCCAAAAAGTGGTTTTTCATATAAACATTACATATGCCAGCACTTTGCATTAACAAGCCAACCCATGGAATTCTAATTAGCAACGACTATATGCAAAATCTACTTAGGCACAAATCCTTAAGGAAAGCTAAAGCTAATACAATATGACGTTTTCATTCCTAGTCCAGCTGACCTCAGTACACTAGCCCGAATCTACAAAAAAATTTTGAAGTGCTCCACAAGCTATGACCTGACAAACATCACAGATAAGATACAGATCCAAAATGTCTCTCCCGTGTTTTTACAAGTACAGAAGACCTCTTTTGTAGATGGGACAGGAAAACATCAGTTCTCAACATCGAATGAAACGATTTCCTGGAGGTTCCTTGCCAGTTTTAAAGAAAGAACAATTATATTTTCTGGGCGTAAAATAAAATAATTAATTTTCATACTCAGAGAGAGTAAATGCTCTTGATCAAACAAACTAGCAACAGCAAAAACAGCAGGACCTACTACCATCATTATCATATTTTTCTTTCCTTTATCATACTGACTAAGAATCTTCTTCGAGCAATGGAGTGCAGAATATAGAATACACTTATGAAGTAAATCTTTTAATATATTCTCTACCAAATTATTCTTCAAGAAATTATCTCTAGGTTATATATATATATATATATATATATATATATATATATATATATATATATATATATATATATATATATATATATATATGTTACATACACAGTGACATTATTTAATGTTAAATACTAAGCCACAAATATCGTTTATGATATAATTCATTATACCTTGATATATATATATATATATATATATATATATATATATATATATATATATATATATATATATATATATTATATATATATATAGCTACATGTACGCATGACTTTTTTTATGTTCACAAATACTAAGCCACAAATATCGTTTATTATACAATTCACTATACCTAGGATGTGTGATATATATATATATATATATATATATATATATATATATATATATATATATATATATATATATATATATATATATATATATATATATATATATATATATATATATATATATATATATATATATATATATATCTCACACACATATATATATACTGTATATATATAATCACAAAAGTTACTAAAAGCTAAGTCAAGTAGCTCTTGAAACTCACCAGTGATGAGTCCCTTCAATCAACATATTGTGTTTAGCTCACGAAACCCACGGTGCCACATACCTGAAAAAGACATGGAATTTGAGTAAAAAATACAGAGTGAAAAAATACAAAAAAATCAATTTAAAATACCATTCAAAATTATATTCATGCGTATAAATGCGAGTACTTTGCGTAATTCAAGATCTTTGTAAGGAGCCTTTTACGAAACGATTAAATGTTAGCATAATTAACAATTGGTTAACGGGATTGGGGATCAGCTATTATTCTGTCAGTCTGTCTGTCTGCGTCAAAAGTTGTAACTCAATTTTCGACCTGTTCCCTTCGTCCGATGGACTTGAAATTTTGCACGGTTACTCAATCCCGGTGACAATACAACCTTACATGATCAGTAGGTCAGTAGTGAACCCTAGTGACCCTACAGTGACCTCTCCTAGTATCTCAGGATTTGTATGAAAATCTTCGGATTTTCCATACCTTCTTTGGCTCGACAGGAGATCACGTTCCATCTTTTTTTTTTTAGCTACAATCATAAATAGATTACAATTTGTCAAAACTAAAAAGTATAAAATAAAAAATTATTTTTTTTAAGCACGCTTTTATTACAATGCACTAAAAAGTACAAAATAATTTTTTGAGACACCAGGATTTTCTTGCTAATCATGTCTACAAAAATAAAAGCGGGGCCGCCAAACAAGGAAACGCTACAAGAAATTAAAAAAAATTTATATTTCTTTTCATGTAGCATTTCCTTCCACGTTTGGCGTCCACGCTTTTATTTTTGTAGACATGATTAATTGTAAGAAAATCCTGGTGTGTCTCAAAAAATTATCTTGTACTTTTACTAAAAGCGTGTTTAAAAAAAATTATATTTTTTTAAAGCTCTAAGTTCCCCTTTCAATACCAGACTTTGGAACCAAGCACACCGTACAACATTCTCTCTCTCTCTCTCTCTCTCTCTCTCTCTCTCTCTCTCTCTCTCTCTCTCTCTCTCTCGCACAGACGCAATCTCTCTCTCTCTCACAGACGCAAGTCGTGTATGTATAACTATGAATAAAGAGATTCCATTCCTATATTCAGCCGTGCGTCAGACGGTTTGTTATTTCAAGCACTGCTCTCCGTTGAAAAGTAGATATCAATCTAGGTTTGTGTTTCTGGATGCGTTGCCATGTACAAATATTAAGAGCCTTCCCATAAATCTCCCATATTTCTACGGCGTTGGAATATACGGTAAATCACAATTTGATCTTGATCACGCCACTGCATCTCATATCATGCTAACGTATTAAAGACCATAAGTGCAAATAAAAACACTTGAGATTGAAATCATCTATTATAAGAGTAATCATACGCCTTAAAACGCTGTCACAATCAACCTATTCAAGATCGTTTAAGCAGATGCGAGGAACATTTGTTACAAATCTCTACAACAGTCATTCGTTATTTTCATTCTTCTTTCTCATCACCAACGCAAGGAAGACCTCACCACAACCCTTGCACGCGCAACAACAAAGAACCGCCACAGACTTCCCATTACATGATTACCGTCACAAATAAATAGCTCACTTCCACACAATCATTCGTTTGATATAATGGCATAACAACTTTCAACTGTCAAGCAGAAATATTTCTTCTAATAGCAGAGGAATGGGGGGAAGGAAGGGTAGTCACTCCCACCAGTGTAAAAAAACTTCTCCCGACCGCACGCATTAAAAAAAAAAGGAAAAGAAAAGAAAAAACGCAGACAACGAGTTCTTCTTGTAATTGACGATAAGCGAGGAGTCTAACCTTGACCTATGCCATTAATAACGAAGGTCGTACAGAGCCGCCCAAAAAGTGTCATGGATCACATTATATCCGACCATTAGCGTAGTTATACAATGATGATGATAATAATCACAATGCTACTGTTTCGTGTCGGTGTCTCACCCTTATGAAGAGGTAATATGAATTTTCTTGTAAAACAAGCTGCTCTCTCACTCTGGCGCGCGGCCGCTACGGCTCCCATGAACATCAGATTATGCATGTAAAAGAAGCGAATATAAATGAAAAGCATAACACCGGGTTTTGACAGGTGGCTGTTCTTTTCATACTTCGAAGTTCAATTATGTGCAATTACAGTCGTTAGTTCCCCAGCCGTAACAACATCATAAGGTGGAAGCGTTGTTACTGTCGGTGGCCGTAGGACTCGTGGCATTAACTAAAAGGGTCCGGACAAGGGAAGGGGATTCATGCGATACATAAAGAAAAAACTGAAAAACCAAAACAAATTTAAATTTAAATGAGAAGAATAAACAACACTCGCAAGCACACACTCATACAGAGAGAGAGAGAGAGAGAGAGAGGAAGTAATGAAGGTTCTTAAACAACCTCAATAAAGCTGGCGTAAATTTAAGAGAGCAGCATCAAAATCCAAAGAGACTTTGGTTCCTGCCTAAGATTAAAATTTCGAAAGTTATCCAAACTTGGGAAAACTGTGTACAAAACTTGTGTTGAACGAGGCTGTAAATCAAAGAGAAAGGGGGAGTACGGAGAAGGGAATCAGTAACGAATCAGAGTGAGCGAAAGGAGGGGAAATGCAACACACCAAAAATGAAGGAGGTTTAAAAAATGAACTGGTAATCTCAAAAAAACATTGTTGTAATATTTCAACAGTATAATAATAAAAAAAAACTAGAACGATACTAAATTGGATATAGGCCATTTACTTTTTATGTGTAAATGAGCAAAACGAAAACACACAACAGTGCTACTAGTTATGTTCTCGTAAGCATGCCTGCCTACGTACACGATTATTAAATAAAACACTAAATCCCTCCCTTTCGGGCACCATTACGATTGGTAGCATCAAATTCATTCCTCGCTCACGAAATAAATGTGCGATCGAATAGAGGAGCAAAATCACTATTTTTATTAGTTCAGAGTATGGTATCAGGACAAGAAAACCATAGCTCTAACTTCGTTGGTGCAATATTGACAAGCGTCAGGAAAATACTTTGCTTATATGGATGATATCTTTCAAAATAATAAAAAGTTAGATGCGTAAAAAGTTAATCTTAAATTACCAACATAGGTGTTCGTGAGCGCAGCCACACACACACACACACACAAACACACACACACGTGTTAAAATAAGGACAAGACAGTCAAGGTCGGCAACAGAGACAAGAGAAGAGCCAATTCTGGCGCAAGTCGTGGGAAGAGGCATAAATACATTACTAAAATAAGCACGAGAAGGTTACTTGAATATTACACCAATATCTTGATTGAAGTAAAGAACATGAATTATTTTCATTCAAATGCCAATGATCAAGTAATTATTGTTGTACAGAACAATACTACTTGAATAAATGACTCAAAAGGTTTTGCATTACGAACACATCAACAAGCAAGTCAAATGCCGCGAAAAAAAGAAGAAAAAAAAGCCTCTCAACGAAAAAAATGAATACTTGGGTGGCCCACTTAAAAATAAATAGAATCAAGAGAAAAAGAGCGCTAGTGTGCCATGGCTTCGGCGTACACCACTGCTACACCGAACAATAATAAGCGACCGCGGAAAAAGCATGAAGTTAACAAGGCTGTTTAAAGGTCGTCAGCTAATGGGTCAACACCCAAGAAGAGGCGAGGAAGAAGTGGCCACCTTACGATGTCTGAAACAACAGCATCAGACAACCATTCTACTAAAGCTTCAGGAAGAAGGAATGTCTGCCACTGCATTTACCGCTATTTTTCTCAGTTTCTTTTATTTGAAAATTTACGAATTGATTAAGACACAAGTACATTTCCGATACAAATACTCTTCCGATCCCACAGAGCGTGATCATTTCGAAAGGGAATTGACACTTAATAGAAGCATACCTATACTAATATAAAGAAGTATTTGAAAGCATATATGACGAACCGAGAAGATGGAAGGAGGCATATTCCCTCCTCCACCCCCGCCCCCTAAACCTCGGTAAACAGGACCTAGCAACACTATGGCTCGACTGCCTCGGGAGTTGCCAAATAATGCGCCCATCGCGTCTCTTTCTCTGCTTTGCCAAGTGTTTGTCTGCTGACCTGTCTGTTTGTTGATCACAGCGTCTACCCCACGCTGAAAATCAGACGCTACTAGACCAAAGATCTCTCGCTCTCTCTCTCTCTTTCTCTTTCTCTCTCCCTAAGCTCAATTTCATCTTAAGGCGAGCATGATGACTACCAACGCAGGCATTTGGCACTATCCAAACGCTCGCTTAAGCCCGAGAGAGAGAGAGAGAGAGAGAGAGAGAGAGAGAGAGAGAGAGAGAGAGAGAGAGAGAGAGAGAGAGAGAGCGGCGTATGTATAAGGCCACGGATACTACACGGTCAAACCTAAGTCACGGAGGCAAACCGCGGCCACCACAGGATGATCATCATAAGACTGCTTTCTGCTTCTTCCTCGACGCACACCAAAAACCCACAGCTCCGGCACAGGACCACAACACCTTCCTTTATGGCTACAAACGATAAAGCAAATTTTACAAATATTCATATGTAAGAGATTTCCTAGTTCCAACAGAATAGTATAGCCCCAAATATTAGATTCAGATATAAACAGACATCACTACTGTAGTGAACCCTATGCAAATCATAAAACCAAATAAGTAAAATAACCTATGACTGTCAATCTCTAATGATAAAGAGTTACTGTAAATAGTTACTAAGATAGCAACGCGCAGTTAGTAGAAGAAATAAACAGCTGAATAAAAACAGCTGCGGAAGGACTAGTTTTCAGACATTCGACCTACAAGATAACGTAAGAAGGTCGTAGCAGCTTGCTAAACTACTTCCTTTTATCTCCAGACTTACCCCAATTTCTGCAAACTGTTCCATTTTCTTTCTAAAGTGTGAGTAACGAGATCATCAAAAATTAACTTTTTCCCGTGAAGTTGGGCGGCATAAATTCCAGTTTCAGTTACGTGCATGTGCTTCTTTAAATGAAAACACATGTACTGTATTGAAATTCAATTAATATTTTCAGTACAGAACTACATACAAAAACTACTGCGCTGCTTTATTTGCCACAATTGTATGCTATTAATTCCACTTATAAAATTAGTCGGGGGAAAGTGACTTGAAATGTAATATATAATTAAGAAATTTCGCAAGCAAATTATTACTTTAAAAAAGATGACTACGCTTTAGGAACATGGTAATGCGGCTTCACGTCCCAAAAAGACTGCAATAACCAATAAACTATAGCAACTTCACATGCAGAAAAATTAATAATACTTTTAATTAAAAAAAATAAGGTACTCTTACTTCAACCCGCAAAACTAAAAAAAAAAAATAAAAAAAAAATCCAAGTAAATTGTTTGCATTTGAAGAAGTTCCCTGCGACTTCAATAAAAAAATGTAACAAAATTAAATAAAAAATATTCAAATAAGAAGCACATCGTATCGCGCCCACAGCCCACACGAGTTGCACGTTAAACATTTCTTTCTCGAAGAAGACTCAAATAAAACTTTAAACGAAGTACGTGAGTCCTACAGGGGTTTCTACTTTCTCCTCATAAAGTGTGAAATCACCCATTACATCCTATTCAAGTAATCGTCAGAGGCTTCTACTTAAGTGCGAGTTTTAATTCAACGATGAAACAAATCGTTAGGTGGCACCTGCTCTTCGATTCCTAGCCAAGAATATATGAATAAGTACTTTCGTTGCTGGCTCAATACTGAAAACGGTCGATGAACGCCAAGAACGTAAGACACTTTTAAAGAATAAAAATGAGACAAAATGTTGAAAATATTTTCTTCTCACTCTCCCTCTCTTTCTCTCTATCTCGCACACGCACTCGCACACGATTCCTCAGATAATTTCACCTAACACAGCAGAAACCGACAATTACTGAAGGTTGCCCAAAGTCAATGCAACTATAGCCAACATCTGCAACTCGAAATTCTTCCTTGATAAGTTTAACCAAACTTCTACCATTTAGGGATCAGAACCTTGGAGTCAGGGGTTAGGCATTCCATTAGTCAGCCAATGATTAAATGACGCCAGTTGTGTGTATCATCTGTGACTACCACTATCCTCTCCCCCCATCATCTACGCTATACATGCTTCTGCACACATAAAAAACAATCGCATCAACTTTTTTGCTTGTTTGTTAAATGTTGCATCCAAATTTGTTAATTGAGTGATTGCTTAACATCAACTCAAAATTCTCCGAGTTGCAGGCGTTAACGATATTTTTCGTTCCTAGATCAGTTGTTTATTTTTCCTCAAAATTTACGTGAGAATTTAAAAGGAAGAATCATTTTAAATGTTGCTGAATATATTAGAAAAAAGCTAATTATTCAACAAAATTTTTCAACGATAAGTTACCAGTCATTCTGCTATCGTAATGACATTCGAATTCCCCTAGGTTCAACTATTCTTCTCTGACCGTAGCCAATGGCAATTGCCTCGTTTTATCAATAAAAGCCCGTTAAAACGTTTCTGCGCAATCCCGCTGAAAAAATACACAAAATTAGAGCATGGCGCAAACGACAACATAACTTTACAGGCGGAGCTAATCATGTAAGTGTTACATTTTACCATTTGATTTCACAGCTGTCTGCCAACTTCCGTTACTCTTGCACAGTGGTGAGCTTTGCCAACTTAGTCGCAGTTCAGGACTAAACCAACAAATTCTTAATTTACACCGCACTCCAAAACTCTCAATGAAATCAGACCATAAATTAAAAGTCAAATAGTCTCTACCAATATGATAAACAAAAGCACGTCTACAATGGATCACGCGAACGATTATACCATTCCTTAAACAGAAATCGACGTTTAAGAAACTAAAAACAAACTAGACGTGATGACGGAAGCACCAGCACCCATCTGAGGTTAAGAGAGAGAAACGGAGGTGTTTTGACCCCACTTGTCACCCACCTACCCCAATACCTTATACACTCGCACCCAACAGCGCCGCTTCCGTCAGCGACAACTTTATACCGTTTTTCTCGCACGAGTTCATTTTCTTTCAGAATCGGTCATAATCTTTTAGTCCCTGACAGTACAACCCGCATACAGCTGGTACCATTCAATGACGAAATAAAATGTTTCAAAGGAAACTTTACTATATTTGATGCGTTGCGTTACGGCTAATTACAAACTGCATTGCAACAGTGATAACAATAATTATATAATGCGCATACACACACACACACACACGCATATATATATATATATATATATATATATATATATATATATATATATATATATATATATATATTTACATACTGATCACCATGCACATATTTAGATCTCATCTTAAACTGGGATTTTACTTTTCAGTCACAACTAAGAAATTAATTAGACAAAACACACAGAGTTCTACAATTCCTTCATTGCAAAAACAGATTCAAGAGCACGTTGAAAAATCTGCGTTAACTACTTGAATAACACATAAGCACCAGTAATAAGGCAACAAATTTTCTATCTTGATCATTACTCCATTCCTCAAGTTACTATAACTTGCGGTTTCAGTTAGTTTATCGCACAGGAAGAGGTACAGGGGAAATAATAAATTAGAATGGAAACTAAGTACATACGATTATTTAAAAGGCCTCTATAGGTACTGAAGAATATGTAGAGATTGTGATCGCGCTAAAATGCACAAATGATGTCAAAGAGAACAACTGCGCAGTTCGGCAAAAGACAGGTACTTTAATGAGGTTAAGGAAATTATGAGGATAAAAGTAGACATCTATATAGGCTTAAACCTGGGACAGATGGGTGTAACATTTGATGATACTTTTCAAAAGTAAATACAGAATAAGCAAGAGGGTAATAAGGTCATAAACATCTAAACTGATAAGGAGGATCATCAGTTTTATTCTCTTCAATATTCGAAAGCGATAATTTAATATACACTTCGTCATCATTCTCTGAATTTTATAAACCCAAGGAATACGGAAAATAATATTCGCAACGTCTGTTTTGAGATAACGCAACGTAATCACATATAACGATTGGTGCTGAATCAAACATATAAAAGGAATAAATATAGCGATTAAACCAGAATTACAGGGGCAACACAGCATTTCTCGGCTAACAGAACACCCGCCGTCATCTGACGTTCACCCTCGCTTTCATCGCTCATACTGCAGTCCCTGTAACTGGGAACGACCAATTTAATGTAAAAAGTTTCAATATGACAATGTATTTCTAAAAGCGCTGATTCAACTTTATCCTAATTGTGGAAAACTATTCATAACTACTTATACATTACCTATTGTGAACGATGTTTATACCTATAACATCGGCTTGAGAGAGAGAGAGAAAGAGAGAGAGAGAAATTACCTGCAGATCAGTTCCCACTCCTACAGGGGTTGAGATTACCTCATCAAGGCCCTCCCCTGTTGATCCAGACATTATTTATAATAGCTACTGAAAGCAATGATGTTAAATCTGACTTTGGAATTGGATACAAAGAGCCAGATCAAGTTAGAATTGCGCCCTGAATTGGGGTCACTTAAATGACCGGCGGCATCACATCTTGGCTCATCCAGCTGGTTATCAAGGAAATTGAGAGAGAGAGAGAGAGAGAGAGAGAGAGAGAGAGAGAGAGAGAGAGAGGGGTGGGGGGGCGGAGAGGGGCCTTTTCAGCGAGAGAAACGTAGTGCAAAAAACTTACTAAAGTACAGCAAAACAACAACAGGTAACCCAGACGCGGTATGCGTATAGGGGAAAGCCCTCTATAGTGAAGGGAATTTGTTGTTAAAAAAAAAAAAATGGCAACAATCCGAAAACAAACAACCGAGGGAAAGATGTTTAAGAGTTGCAGAGAGGAGGAGAAAACAAGTCATCAAAATGACTAGCGGTAGATAAATACCACGAGAGTTCAACACCTTTGCCCAGAGACCTTAAATTAAATACATGCAAAAATACCAACAATCACTGATTTCATAATTTCAGAATTATCAAGCATGAAATAAGCACAAAATAAATTTATGCCGTTCACTAATTTAAACACGACAAGACAACTACAAAACATGAAAAATACGGAACTACAGCTGCTAAGAGCTGCAAAGCGGCAAAATTCTGAATTACAAATTCTGGATTTGCGAGATAAGGAATCTTGGGAATATCGTATGGAACGCATGGAACATAAAAAACACTTTTTCCTCTTTAGTCCTGCACCATTACTGAACAAGTTTAACACACACACACACACACACACACACATATATATATATATATATATATATATATATATATATATATACATATATATATATATATATATATATATATATATATATATATATATATATATATATATATAGTATATGAGTCATGCTGAAATCCAATTCATCAACCGTACATTATGTCAGAGAACGACTGAAAGACATCGTAAAAGGGAAGCGAGGACAGAAACCAAATCTAATCATATTGGCAAGGAAAACCCGAGCCCTTGTCATTCCACTTTCGGTAAACGGGCTAAATTCAGGTTAACTCGTTATAGGAATGCCGGGAGAGGAGCTGGCACGGTATGCCAATGTCTGCCAAAAGCTGATGCTGTTTCTCACCTGGCATCCTACCGCTCCACCCCCAACACACATTAAATGCATATTTTGACACCGCACCTACCTCGAGTTTTCATAAAGAATTTCTTAAAAAAAATTTTTTTGGGAGTACGAGTGCCGATATTCGGCTGAAAAGTGAGATATTTTTGTTAAGGATAATTTCTTTTTAATCATAAGTATTCGAGCTCAAAAAATTCTAAAAAAAGTGCACAAGGATTTAATTAAAGAATTCTCCACAACAACCGTCCTACACTACATACTTCCTTATCAATAATCACAAAAAATCCTGTATGTTGTCCACCTGCTCACACCTGTGAGTAATTAAGCTATTTAGCCCGCGCCTTCAAGTGATACTGCGGAAGAGTAATTGGCTCACGTGTGTGATTCTGAGAGCTTTCAGAAATACTTTGGCACGAGAGCAGCATAAACATCAAAATAAGGAACTCGCATCTTGTATAAGGAAAGGATGTGAAAACAAGTGATAAATAACTCCCAATCCTTCTATCCCACACGTATGTAATCCTTAAGTGACAGGAGAGAAAAACTGCCACCAAAATATCATGAGCCTTACGGTACACGGCGATAGAGAAAATGACGACAAAGAAATTAAAGACATGAGTCAATGACAAACATATTGAGCACAAAATTAGGCAATAAAATATTTAGTTATATGAATTAAACACATGTTCACGAGGAGTTATCATAACGGCACTTTTTTTTTTTTTGTTAGAAACAGAATAAAAGGAATAATCTATTTTTAATACAAGGACTGACATCTTAGAATCTGACTAAATAGTTCAGGAATTCTCGTAAAGATTTTGTTAACACAAGACACTGATACTGTGCAAAAGCATAACCACAACGGCATGGAAACAAAGAAAACTTATGCAAATTATTTTTCCAAAAAAGAACCAAACGCTTTCTTTAGCATAAGATTTATCTTAAATTATGGATTATTATAAAATCATAAATTTCAAAATTAAGGTTCATCGTAGCTATGAATTTCTATTCTAAATTTTAACTCCACTGTAATCACTATGTTCAAACTCCATATTCCTTTTTACAGCTACTGAACCATGTTTAACTTTTCATTTAGTTTTCTTTATGAGTTTCACGACCAGCTTTATATTCTAATATTAATTTTCTCTACTGTAATTCCCTCCAGCCAACTGCGCTCAGAGTGCAATTAAGTAACATCACCTAACATATATTTCTTTACTTGGTGATACTTAATTTTAGCTACTGCTGCCGTTTACTACTTATCCGCATCACTTGTTCTTAGATTGCGAACCCAAGGGAAAGATTATAATTGTACAAAATTAAGGGTACGTTAGCGTTAAAAAAACTGAAATAAGAGATAAAGAATTCAACGTTATGCACTAGAACTTAAAAGATCAGGATATTACTATTTAACATTTTAAGGTTTAAGGCTAAAGCGCAAAATGAAAAATAAAATACAAAAACTTAAATACAAACATCTGGCTCTAAAGGAGCAAATGCCCAAGTATATGTTTAACAGCAAGAATTGGAAAATAAAAATGGTTACAAAACTAAATCCCCGAGAGAGATATTAAGCTTTCAATATTTCTCTCTCTTACGGAATATAATTTATTTAATTGTTTTTAAATAAAATTGCACCGTATCACATTATTATTGATTTCATGACTATCCATAACTTCACTGGATTATAACCAAACTGATTTCATTATTATCCATAACTTCACTGGGTGATAACCAAACAAAACTAAGTTTTGTTTCATATCATCATAATGTAGCCTATTTTCAAAATTTATAAAGATCCGAACCTCTCACTACTCTAGGCATGACCACCCCCTTTTAGGCCACTTCTTTGAACTATGAATACAGTATAAAAGTGTTCACTTACGCCTATCTGCATCACTTTGTGTCTGGGTGTAAACCCTAGGGCTGGGTTCTTACCGCAAAATGAAATTATTTAAACTAAAATCATAAGAACCTCACCTCACTTTCGCTGCTAAACTAACTACATACATTCTACTTACACTATCTTATTAAAATCTTTTTTATCGTAACTGCCATCCCACGTAACTCAGTACTTCGAAAACATTCATATTCCAATTATTTCCCTATATTTACCATATCAGAATATTTTTTTTAATAAATACATCTAAATTCTAAAGTGATTGTTTTCCCATAATAATAATAATAATAATAATAATAATAATAATAATAATAATAATAATAATAATAATAATAATAATAATAATAATAATAATAATAATAACTATAAAATACTCATAATAGCATGAGTCTTGAAATGGAGAAGCAAATCCACAGTTATGTATATGTACATATATTTAAAGATAAATCAATATAGATAGCTTTCAGGAACAAGTTCCCTGAAAGCTATCTATACTGATTTACCTTTAAATATATGTACATGTACATACCTGTGATTTGCTTCTCCAATAATAATAATAATAATAATAATAATAATAATAATAATAATAATAATAATAATAATAATAATAACATTTTTTTGCAGTAAGCACTCGGAAGAGAGAAGCTTCTGGAGCTGTCCCTAGCCGAAACTTGTCGACTCTTGAAGGATTTTGCATTTTTCTTGGAACGTCAGACTATCTCTTTCTTTGAGAAAGACATGTGAGGATGTGTGACAGTGCAACTGACAGGGAACTGCGCCGCCTGCAAGCACGTTAGTTTATGCTTGGCATACTGTTGCTGGATACAAAATTAAATCTGGTTATCTTATTCACATGCCTTAAAACTATGCATGATTATGACAGTGCATAAGCAAATGTGGGTTCTAAGAAACCTTTACGTTTGACAGTTTGCCAACTTGGGGCAAAATGATGAAATGTGTCTCTCGCAAAAGAAACAAATCTATCGTTAACAACAGAACTACTTCGTTTATTAGTAAGATGACGATGATAATAACAATGGAGGAAACAAAAAGATCATTCGGGATTAGATTTTTGAGGTCTATTAATATACAAGTACTTTAAAAATCTGCACAAGTGGCTTCTTGCTTTCTACATTTGCCCGAACAGGATCGCCCTTTTTATGCCAAAAATAATAATCACCAACTCTCTGTTTTCTATTTCCAACACTTGAGAGAGAGAGAGAGAGAGAGAGAGAGAGAGAGAGAGAGAGAGAGAGAGAGAGAGAGAGAGAGAACTTCGGCAAATGCTCTTAAGATAAACCAAGGTGACTCACACACCCCTTGGCCTACCTAGACATAGTAATGCCATAATTACATCCTTTCATATACGGAGGGGGTCAGAGGGGGATGTCAGTGTCGCCGCTGGCACTGTATCAGCAGCGCACTCTAGTGGCATTTGAACAGCCAATGACCTTCGTTTTGTCTCTCTGTTCGGCTTCAAAGAAAACAAAGCTAAAGGCCTGGCCATATCTGGATGAGTTTTTTCTGATTCCGCACTACCCATTACAGCAGAGTACAATTTACGCAGATTGCCAAGTACAAACACTAACGGTAAATCGTGGACAGGCCATTAGTACATCTGAATGTTTTAGTATATAGTCACAGAAACATGAAATTGCTTGGAATAAAAATAAAATATCATTTGATAATTATTAGTCTTGACAGATTTGAAAAAAATAGGCTTCTCTCCCTCTCTGATCAGGAAAATAGGCCACAAATTAATATATCCTAATACTGAAATAGACGACGCACTGAGAACGGCGTAGGAAAACACACACACATATATATGTGTATGTATGTATGTATATATATATATATATATATATATATATATATATATATATATATATATATATATATACACATATATATATAAAACCACCACTGACGTTTTACTCAGAGAGAGTAGCGAGTAGCTCCAGGAGGCAACTCTCCGATTTTTTGCAAGTCTTTAGAAATGAGGTTGCTGGCTCCATGTCCTTCTTCACCAAGGTTGCGTACCCCCATAGTTGTCTCACTACCTGTTACCAGATTCACTCCTTAAATATATATTATACATACATATAAATATATAAATGAATATATATATATGTGTGTATATATATATATATATATATATATATATATATATATATATATATATATATATATATATATATATATATATTATATAGACACCAAATACGTGAAGAAACAGTCTATTGCCCATCATGTGCATTATTCATCATTAAGGTCAATGAGACACAATAAGTTTGGGGGAACATACACAAAACTCCCGTTTCTCGCCTCCGCCTTCAAAACCGGACTCTCAAGCTTAAGAGCCGAACGCGCTATCACCACACCAAAAGAGAGAGAGAGAGAGAGAGAGAGAGAGAGAGAGAGAGAGAGAGAGTATTTAGTAGTGGAGGTATAGACACTGCAAACTTGAAGAATACCTGCGAAGGGGTTAAAATGCCGCATATAATGTGAGGCTGGGCAAAGGAAGGGGTGACGGTGCCTTGGATAATGAGGTAGTATGTAAGAGTGAATAACGGGTGAGACCACTGAGTGACACGACGCTGGGTGTCGCCGAGACAGCCGCCACGGAAGACGGGGGAAAGGGGGGTGGGCAGGGGTGAGATGATGTAAAGGGGGAGGTAGGGTAGAGAAGATTTGGACAGGAGACAGGACGCAAGGGGGGAGGCTGGCTTATGAGTTAGTGAGGGACCCCATGAATGGTACCCCAAGGGAAGAGAAGAGAAGAGAAGAGAAGAGAAGAGAAGAGAGGAGAAGAGACGCCTGCCAGGGCGCTAAAGGTGACGCCGATTGGATGGATGTACTGGGGCGATTGATGATAACGCGGCTGAGGAGGATGCAGATAACGTCAGCTGAGAGATGCCGAGGATGTTGGACGTATACCCTAATTGCAAACGCATTCGATTTTTTCTCGTTTTTTCTTTAAGTTTTTCTAATTTCTAATTATTCATTTCATTAAATCATTTAACTAGTGACGTGTCACCAAACATTAGGACACAGAAACAGAATTTTATGCAAAAACTGCGTGCATCTTCATATCAGGCCTTCAAAGTTCACTTACAGTAACCAAAAATAGTTATTCACGTTTAAGAACATAAGAGGAGGAGTAGGAGGAGTAGAAGGGAAATGGAGGGGTACAGGAGGGAGGGAGGGAGGGAGGAAGAATATCACTGCTTTGGAAAAGAGCGGGGGTGGGGTTGGGAGGGTGAGGAGGCGTGTCAATGGCCATAATCAAGGAGTGGCGAGAGTGCATCTCCCTGCACCCCATCCGGCTTTATCTCCCTCCTTACTTCGAGATGCCTGCTTACTCGGGCGTGAACTGTCCAGCCCACGTGGAAAAAAGCACTGGACGACATAAACAACATTATGAGGGGAAAAATATCCAAATAAATAGGCTTTCTAGCTTCATTATAACATTAAACACTGACAACATTGACGTGTGTAAGCTGAACAAGCCACTGTATGAGCTATCGAAAAGGCAAAGCGAAATATAGGAAACGCATGGCAAGAGATCGACGGAAGGGGACAGACTTATACCTACATTATTCATGAGCATTATCTTCCAAAAAATAACACGGATACACTTTTAATATGTGATTACAAAGAGTAAAAAGGTTTAGAAAAAAGTATACAACAAAATAATCATTTTACCAGGTACCACTATACTCTGTTGCACAAAGGAAGTTCCTTTTCTTCACTACAAGAAGAAATGAGGCAATACAGAAGCGTAACGCTTATTTCTAAACCGACAGACACGCGCACACCTCACCTGAAGAGACGTGTGGCACCTCCCAGTACGGTCGGCTGAGCGCTCTGATTGACTCATCAACAATCACCCATATGGAAGTAATACTCTACAGAAAACTCTACCACTACTTACAGTGCCTCCCCAACCTTGTCTCCCAGACCAGCAACACAGGAAAAGGAAGTAAGAAGTTGAAAGTATGGAAGAGTTAGCTCGGCCGCTCTGTGCGTACTTTATGTTACGAAAAGGGATCCTCTGCAATACGATCGATGACTATAATGCAAAAGGGCAGCTGATAATAATCATCGTAAAATAGTTTTAACGAATTTTCCATGAGAATGAGTGTAATGTATACATACATACAGAGAAATTGAACCGTATGCTAATAATGAGCAGTCTGCTAAACTGAAAGATAGACCACTCTTGTTAAACTTACAAACCAATTGGTTCAGCAAATGTGAAAGTAAAAATAGTTCTGAGTTCAATTTGAGGAAGTACCACTGAGAACAACGCTCCTATAATATTGACTACAACGCAGAAGTCGAACTACATCTAGTAGCACTATAAACGTCGTTACTTGGACGATTTTGTAAAACCCAAACTGAACAAAAACACACAAGGGGAGAGAGAGAGAGAGAGAGAGAGAGAGAGAGAGAGAGAGAGAGAGAGAGAGACTGCTTTCATGCACAGACACATCATCGACATGTCTGGTTTTCTCAAGTGATGACAAAATATAGGAAAAAAATACATTAGTATTAGTCCTCAGTGTAAGGTAAACAAAATACTTTAGAAAAGTAATTCATGAGGGCATTCGCCCTTTCAAACTCAAAACAAAATTGTGATTCATTAAAAAAATTCACCTTACTGAACTAATTCTGCACTACATGAAAATCACAAGTGTCGACTTGTCTGTAAGTAGTAATATTAAGTTGTCATGCGAAGTTATACTCTATACAAAGCTATGAAAGCAAAAGGTAAGGGTAAAAAGGAAAGAAATGGCAAAAGAACGCATAAACAATGCTGCAACTCTAAAAAAAACTGACACCCGAAAGGAATGCCAAAGCTGCATGCAACGTTTGCGTGGCCAACACAGGGCAAGCAAAAAGTGACAGCGGAAAGGTGGCAAATCTCAGCTTAATGTCCCAACGTGCTGTTTAGTCCTTTTTAATATGAGTATGGGAAGGACTGCTTTTCAGCTGCAATCCTTACTGATTAACATGAAATCATAATTACCTCCCATAAAGATGGCTTAATTGGAATTAACTTGCCACATTATTTCTTTTTGTATCAACAGCATCAATTCAACTGATTTGGAATACATAAAAAATGCCTATGGTAAAATGACGCCAATTTTCACCCATATGCAGCAAAGTAAAGAAAAAAAAATATCTAATGGTCATGACGTTCAAGAAGTCCACTAATTAAATGGGCTCAGGAACGTGTTCCTGTAAGATATGAAAACCAGTGGATGTTATACTATTCAACATGGAATGCAAAATAATAAACACATTTACATCAAATTTCTATCAAAATATCTACAAGATAACATAAAATCATACTTCTTCGAACATTCTGTATTAATCATTTTATCAGTTGAGAATATGAAAACCTAAGAGCTATAGAAACTGAAATTAAGCATGCAAGGTAATATATAACAACCTTAAGCAACATCCAAGTCAGACAACCATTACAACTTGCGGAGCCGTCATTAGCAGGAAGTGTAACATAAAATGCGATAT
>NC_089745.1:54943993-54961493 GCF_040412425.1 Macrobrachium rosenbergii
TGTTAAACCTCAAGAGAGAGAGAGAGAGAGAGAGAGAGAGAGAGAGAGAGAGAGAGAGAGAGAGAGAGAGAGAGAAATTCTTTGCTGTCCTGGCAAATAAACTTGAAAATTACATGAACTCAATGCAAAATCTAACAACATGAAAAAAATAAAAACGAGAGAAAATAAACACGAACTGACTATTTACGTGAAATAAAATCATGCCTGCGGAAAACAGAAAATGACAGCGATGCCGCAAAATTAAACATGGCGGCGTATACTACAGCAAAGCAACCACTCCAACGACAACTCAAGAGAAGTTGTACCCAAATCAGCTGATCCAATCCCTCGAAGCCCTGATCCGAACGCATTTGTACACGTAGCTGCATAAATATATCATCTAGAAGAGGAAGTGATGGCGAGGGTCCGACCTTTTTATCAAGTCTGGGAGTTCCAGGTAGGTAGGTAGGTAGGTAAGGAGGGAGGGAGGGAGTGAGGAGAGGAAGGCATCCCTGCCATGCTTTATTTAAAAGCACCCAAAAGCAAGAAACGGCACGTGCTTCAACTACTTTCAATGATGCTGCTCTTGGCGCTCCCTTCCCCTCTTGGAGTTCTTGTTCACGATGGGGATGCACGATGGGCTAACTTTTTGTTTCATTAATTCTGCATACACATATCTTACCGCATGTCAATTTTACTCTTACTGAATTGATAATCCGTAATCCTTAAAGTAAAGGAAAAAAAATTATTTGTAACATATGGGATATAGCGCAACGATGAACATGTAAGAAAGCAATATACATATATGTGTGCGCGTGTTTTATCTATATATATATATATATATATATATATATATATATATATATATATATATATATATATATATATATATATATATATATATATATATATATATATATATATATATATATATATACACATACATACATACATACACACACATATATATAGGCTATATGTGTCTGTTTAAAGCCGTTTCTCCATATAGAGATGCTCCAGAAACAACAAAACCATAGTTATTATACCATTCTTCCTATATTAAAGACCAAAGGGTGGCCAATTTAACTCCACATTCAGACCAAGTGACATATAAAATACAAAGAGGAGAGACTAAGCGAACCATGACATAATTAACATACGGAAACAGACCTAGAGGAAATACAATTCCTTGACGGAATTTTGTATAAATTCTTCTCCACCACCTGACTATGATGAAGCATGCCAAAACGATTTCTCAACCAGTGAGATAAATATAGAAAAACTCACTCGACCGAGTATACAATAAAATAAAAAAAACAAGAAAAACACCCTCAGAATCATTTAGCGTGGTGTTCATTTTGTAATCCTTGTATCTTTCAGTCGTAAATGATTACTCATAACCAGATAATACCATAAAAAGGAAGCAACAATGATTCAACGACGGGAGACTACTGTAAGGCTTCAAGATCATGAAGCACACTTATAAACTATTATCTACAACTTTACCTGTCTATAATTTTATGAAGTGAACATTAATAACTACAACATTTTGATCTCTAATCTTGCTAAAAAAAAAATTAAGTTTAAAAAAAATTTAATATAAATGCCGTAGGAAATCTCCTTCTCGAAGTAAACCCGAACGTCAAACTGTCGTCACCAAGTTAAAATTGCAACCGTTTTTACATTTAATAAATAATCATTAAGTTACCTTTCGTGTAACCACGGTACTTTTCACCTCTAGTCTATAAAATAACCGTTAACTAAAAACATCGAACACTCCTTCAACTTTAAAGCCTAGGATTATACACCATAGAAACCGCTGGAGCATTCCTTAAAAGCCTATCTATGAGGGACAATCTCGAATACTAAGAATTCACATCCCGTCAAGGAGCCTTGTGACATACAGAAAGTGAACAAGTTCAGCAACAATAAGAGAGAAATATCAAGGTGTGACAAACCCGAGTGGTTTTCTTTCAAGGAGCCTGACTGACTTCACCGAAAGACAGACGTAATTCAAAGACAGACAGATGGAAGGGGAGGAGTCTTGATGCCTCAGATAACACAATAGCGCTCCATCAACTTGTCATTTACACAATCAGGGGTACTAAAATCCACTGAGAAATGTTACTTCTTGCTTGTAAGTCTTTCAAGACTGCCTTTTTACCTGTAGATACAAACCACTGTTCAAGGGAGCACTTTAATATGAAATTCCAGCGAATAACACCTTCATATTTAAAAAAAAATATTAAACAATTCAAAAGCTTTTGCAAGTGGTTCAAGTTCTGCAAGTTCTCGCTCATTTCGTTTTAACTATAATTATAGAAGAAACAAGCTAATAACCACACAAGTCAAAAATACTGTAAATTCTTTACTCCCATAAGTAACTAGGCTCAATCAGCATGCTTGCACCCTCCCTCGCACATACCGGTTATTGTTCCAACCCACAAAATTTTCTGTGGTAAAAAAAAAAAAGCTTCAAAATTAATTAAACAACTTCAATTAGCAAAAACTGTCCCATCCAAATCTAATTAATCAATTAAAAAGTCAAAAAGCATAAAAACATCCTCTGTTCTGACAGCTTAGCAGAACGTCGCAATTACACCACATTCATAATGACGCGGAAACGAACAGCATCACGAAATGCATACATAAAAATAGTAAATAAATAATTAAATAAATATACAAGAAATTATTAAAGCTTGTGCGCAATAAGCTGCAGGGTGGCAGGATGTCAGAGCCTTTTTTTTTTTTTTTTTTTTTTTGCCTTTTTGATTATTCACGTTGGCATTATCGCGGGTGCCAAACACCAGTTTTGGTGTGGTTATGTTTCTTAGATAATATCCGTTATCATCTCTGTTTTACCAGTGTAACAAGTCCACTTTTCAAGTAAGTATACACTGGTAAATACTCTCTCCTATTCTGTACCTCCAACATAAAATTTATTTGTTAACGAGTACAAGCAATGTAAAGGAAACGATAACCACATACGAAGAAAGAATAGCAGAAAGAAAAAAAGAACGCCCACACGAGATTAGGGAAAAACTGTCCAAGTTAAACGCAAAGTCACACTTGTGACAAGACCGGAGTAATGAAGTAGCCAAGCGAAGAAAATAAAGTGCGGCAGTAGAAATAGAAGTCCTGAAAGTGGTGCCGTGTTTACCAACAGACAGTTGACAAAAAACCCATAGTACCAGCAAGGTTACCTTGAGTAATCCCAGGTGAAAAAAATTAAGGTCCCGAAACAAGAAAACTGAGAAATCTTATTAAAATTTGATAAGAAAAAAAATATAGAGATAACGCATACGTGCCACTAAGAGAGACTATACAACACTAAAGATGGCCGAGGAGATGGCGTCAGAATATGGAAATTTTGAAATGCATCACGAGATCCACTTAATCATCACCAATATTATCCAAAGGCGGAAAGCGGAGCCAAATTCTGCGAGGTACACGACCCACCCTCAATCTGCCATCCATCCTTGCAGGCGCTAACTGAAAAACCCATTCGAGATGCTTCCCTTCTCCACCCCCGGCGTGACCCTCTCTCGTCAGCTTGTACCTCACACAGCTGAGTCTAAACATTGAAAATATTCAGGGCAATATTTCCTAAAGTGAGCTTAAAATATTTCCATGCCATTGGGTACGTCCGCCATCATCACACGACATATATTTGTTCATATATACTGTGAATATATAATATATATAAATATATAAAACACACATATATATATATATATATATATAGTGTATATATATATATATATATATATATATATATATATATATATATATATATATATATATATATATATATATATATATATAATCAATTATAATTACAATACGATGACAAACAGAGAAAAGTTCTATAGAGTTGAATTAATGATACGACTTGAAGCAAAGTTTCTCCCCATTTTCCCTCCCCCTCTCTCTCTCTCTCTCTCTCTCTCTCTCTCTCTCTCTCTCTCTCTCTCTCTCTCCCTCTCTCGAGCAGGGCCTCAGCCAAAAGATAAACAAGTCGCGGGTGAATCAACTCACAACGTGGTTGGGTAAGTTCGGCTTGCTACTGCCATGAGATGATGATGTGTGGAAGAGGGATGGCGAGTTACACAGGGTACAAAACACGTTTCAGCTTTTTTCATGAGGAATCTCGAAGGGGAATGATGTTAAATTCACTACACTTAGTCCATAAATAGCATGAAAACGAAGGTACAGGGAGAAAACATCTATTTCTAATAATTTTAAGGTTAGGAGGATGAAGTCCTCTTTCTTATAAAATACTAATAATGTATAATTAACATACTAGATGTTTTCACTATTTCTACCTTATATATATATATATATATATATATATATATATATATATATATATATATATATATATATATATATATATATATATATATATATATATATATATATATACACACACACACATAAACATCCATACATAATCAGTGAAAGACAACAACTTCATCGACGGGAATATTCTAAACATCACAGCACATAAGACGTAACTGTCTACAAGAAGCCAAGTACTCATGGCGACAGTTGCATTAAAGACGACACAAGCCATCAATCACCTTATCTCCAGTTCCTGCATGCCTAACCAAAAGTCGACTTTATATGCTTGTTTCAAACCTTACATGACCTTCTTCAGAGGCCGACGGAGCGAACAAGCTAAAACCCTGTCGCCCAAAAAATATCTAAGAAAAAGACTAAAGAGAAGTGACGAGAATGAAGAAAGAAAGTGACCAGGAATTACTTAATGAATCTAGATCTAATGCTCTATAGTCTTCACTAACTTTGAACGTTTAATCATAGAAGAAAAACAGCCTGATTACCATTAGAAAATTATTAACCTCAAGCAAATTTCCTTGTTTCAAGACTACTACAATGGTTACACAGCCAATCTTTGCAAGGCCTGGATGGATAAAAAAAAAAAAGAAGTATATACGCTTACATCATCATTGTATAAAAGCATCACAATTCCTTTCATGGCACACAACATAAAGACCAGATACACCATCATCTCTCGCTTGGCTTTGAAGCATACCTCTACACCCCTGTTGTAAGACCAAAATTTGAAAATTTCTCTGCTTTGGACAACGCCACCCAAGCTTGTGCCTCTAGACCTTGAAGACACTTAATTCTTGTTTTTAGACAGTTGGAGCAAATTTCTAGGAAGAGGAGGCGGGTCCGTCACAATAGAAGAAAACATGTTTGTTACATCTCTCTTCCCACTTTTTTTATACAATATCAAAGAATAGGGGTGTGTGTTTATAAATAGATTTTAAGTGGACAATCAAAATAGTTTCCTATATTTTATTTACATATTTCTTTATGCTCAATAATGGTAGTCTCGCCGGAAACACACACGCACGCACACACACAAACGTTTATAGTCATTTTCTCATGCGAGCGTCAGTGAGGTTGTATCGAGATACAAGGGACACAACAGGAAAAGGAAATACCATAACAATGACAAAAGAATAAGTCTTCAAAAACAGATAAGGGAATGTCTCCTCTTACAACAATCCCCTTCCATAATGATTTATCGATGCGAATGCTGATATTACTGTATCAACAACGAAAACCTCAACTGAAGGAAAAAGACTGCCAAACTTTTTTTTTTTTCTCATTTCAAAGACCTCATCAAAAAAATTTTAATTCTTTATTATTCTATCTCTCACTTTCCCTGTTTCCACTACTATCACTTTCCCTCAGTTCCCACTACTATATAAAGTCACGGAGTAACTACCACTTGAATTGCAGTAGAAACGAAAACACTATACAGCACAATCCCCTTCAGCAAGACAGATGAAGGTAAACAAAAACTTCAGTCTTATCAATGAAAGATGTAAAATACATAAACAAGCCAACAATACAAAAAGAGGGAAAAGAGAGAGTGAAAGCAAAACCCTTCGAAACTACTTGATGAAGACCAGAGAATGTGTGTTTATCTACTGAAATTAACTAGAATGAGGGATGAATGAAGGCGCGAGAAGAATCTGGCGACTGTTTGTTTACAGTGGAAATTCTCTCAGCCCCAAAAATCTTCAACCTCATTTTCACAGCTTACACAGGCCGCCCTGAACCTTCACCAAACCTCACAACTTTAATGAAAGGCAAAGGGGTTGGGGGAGTACGGTAGGTGGGAGATGCAGGAGATATTCCTCCTGTTCTATACACCTCTGGAGAGGGAGGATGCAATTGAGAATTCTACTTTATTCTGCATCACTTTGAAAATATAGAAATCACTACATTGTACATTTTTTTAGCAAAAGAAACGAAAGCAAAAAAGAAAAAAAAATTAATGGTGCAAAGAACTATATTTGCCTCTCAATATCCAAAAATTTTCCAAATACTGCACATACATAGAAAATCATGAGAGAGAAAACCTGCGGCTTCCAATATCACAAAAGAATACATGCTGAATGCTTCAATATCAAGAGGGGAAGTGGAAATCCGCTGATCGTATACATGCCAATCCATTATTGATAACTCATAGCATTTCAAACCCTTTCCAATTAAATAGACACTGAATTGAAATATTTAATGATTCTTTGAAAATCCGTAATTCCGATGAATCAATATTTTAAGTGTAAGCGATACTCAACGACCAGAGTAAGTTATTTAACCCAAACATACTTGGGAGGTAATCCCTTCTTCTTCCTCTCTTATAGGGCTATCTTTCCTTCCTTCCTTTACTAGTAAAACTCTAGTACAGAAAGAGCCGGAGGATCAATCTGTTGCTTAGTATAACAAGCTTATCATCACATTTAACCTAGCTATTTACATCCCTTCTTCAAACTCATTCCGTGTCCATCCCTTCTCAAACAAACACTTTGCAAGACACCCAAACTCCCTTACTCTTCACACAAAATACTTGGTTCCATACCTCCTGTCACCAATAATCAACCATTAGTACTTTTATCATTAATGGTGGATTTTAAAAATGGAGAAAATTATTAAACTCTCTCTCTCTCTTTGTTTATACACATACACGCACACACACACACACATATATATATACAAATATATACATACATACATAAATACAATCAGGGCATTTTCAAGTTTTTTGACTTTGAATTAAAGACGAAAGATCTTGCGTTCTGTTGTTTCACTTTCCTCGTGTCCATACACTCTGTATACTTTTTGAATCACTGTTATTTCTGTGAAAGCAGTTTTATATTATACAAAGTATATATATAAGTATATAAATTTATATATATATATATATATATATATATATATATATATACATATATATATATATATATATATATATATATATATATATATATATATATATATATATATATATATATATATATATATATATATATATATATATATACTGATGTATAAACATATACTGCTTCTTTTGTACCCTCACGAAATGGGGAGTACATATAAATGATGATTGTGGCTTCACTTACCTCCTTTTTATTACTTACTAAACACGATCGAACACACATACAATTTCCGTTTCATAATTTTCTACATCAGCATAGGGTAGCGGATCTGAACGCACACCGCTCTTCCTTAGCACGCCTCTAATCCGCAGCATTGTCGAGCTTCCAAGCTACTGCTATACATAACGGTGAAAGATCGATTGAACCCAGGTCGTCATCTCTCCCTCATCCATCAATACGCAATAACAGCTGGAGGGTCAGACGGAATTATCCATAACATACACACACACGCACACACCTATCCTCCAATCCATATCCTGCTTTGTGGTGATCCAAGCTTTAATCGCCGGCCTGGCGATGTCCTCTCCTCATCAAATGAAATGAAAGGCCCAATTTCATTCAGCGCACATTAAATGCGCCCGATAATATCAGGTACATGAAGCCAGACTGCCATCTCAACGCATGCCACAAAATAAAAAATAAAAAACTTCCTTCCTTGATAATCACAGACGTACTTCCTTAATAAAGAGAGAGAGAGAGAGAGAGAGAGAGAGAGAGAGAGAGAGACTCCGTTAACATAGGTGTCCTTGAGCCAATTAACAACATGAGTTATTTAATTGCACTCCAATTATACCGTGCGCTTTTTTCTCTCCTCCTGCACCCACTTCTTCTGTATACTTACACTCATCGCCATCATTCTTATCTTCACAACAACAAAAGGATACACTTTTAAACACTCGCCCACTTCAGGTGGCCTTGCATACTGCTGCCTCTTACTTTTTACCTGACAATCATCACCCGCTCTGAAGAATTTCAAATGGCGCATATTTTTCATATGGATTTAATGGAACACTGAGCTGACAACTCATTTCTGAACGCTGTGATTCAGTTCTTAATGAAAACCAAAATTTTACCATACCCGCATAAAACGCTCCAGTCCAATAAGTTTGCTAGTACTAAGTGCCTTCATTGTCTGAAGCCCAAAATTTAATGATTTATGAATCAAAAAATTTCATCTTCATCGTTATAAAACAAACTCATGACATTGCTTTTTCTCTCTCCCTCTCCTCTTAAAAAAAAAAATGAAAATCCTAATTTAACCGCCCAAGAAACTACCTCAGCTTTACAACATTCAAACACCAGAAAAAACAAACAAACACACAAACGAATAAACAAACAGCACCGGAACGTAATGAACATTAAAAAATTACCTAAACATTTTTGCGAAAAGAAAACGGGAAACAAAAGGGACACCAGCCTCAAGGGAAGCCACTTACTTACAGAGAGAACAATAAAGAAAAGTTAAGTGGTTAAAAATAGTGAAGAGAGGGGGGGGGGGGGAGGGAAGGGGAGGAGGAATGACTGGAAGTAAGGGAAAGAATACAAGAGTGGCCAGACGGGGCGCTATGTGGATGGGGGGAGGGAGTGCTACAAGAGACAGACAAAAGACGGGCGATAATATTCTCTCACTGTATGAAGGGAGAGAGAGAGAGAAGGATAGACAGGATTTTCACGCCTCTCTGTATTTAAGAAACAAAGAATGTCCGCGAGTTAGTTTCCCGGGGTCACTAATGCTGAAGGGAAAACGGAATTCGTCTAGTATCATGAAGGGAATACACAGTACGGAGTTTACTGAAGATAAACCACGTTACTCCGGTTTTCCCGGGGAAAAAAAAAACACGTCACAGCATAACGATGGAAAAATATGAATCCATCAGAGCATACAGAATACATAGGTCATCGTGGTTTTAATGAGTGGGAAACAGAATCTATCAACTGCATAGTACAAGGAAAATAAGAGAGAAAAAGGTTGAAACACATTACAAGAAAAACTGAGACAAAACCATACAGAGATTAATACAGGCCACAAAAACAGAAAGAAGGATATATTTTGTTTGCATATTGAATGAGATACCCACGGACGCACATCCACACTTGCACGCAATTACCAAATAATGGAGCTTGAAAAAAGTAAAAAAACTGAATTACGAAGTAACGAGTACGAGGGAGAGCAAATAGAACTGCAAAAAGTAAGAGCAAACACACTACGAAAAAATCGCGGTAAAAAAATGAAAACATGCCGAAACCTTTGAAAAACTCGCTTCTGACATGAAAACAGCTGAAATGTGACGACCACTAGGAACTATTCCGAGCCGAACACGAGAAACAGCGTCATTATATAATACGAAACCCAAAGGAACGAACACACTGGAATTTTACCAATACACGAAGGGAAATTTGGAAAAAGTGAAATGAACTCTTAGAATTTACCAGTAAAAAAAAAAAAAGGAAAATGAAAATTCGAAAAATTCAACATCGAAATTGTACGAATACCAGAAAGAAAGGGGAATGGAAAACAACATTTTAAAATATGCAAGAGCAAGGAAAAAACGACCACACAAAAACAACAACCAAAAGCACGCTCTCTACATACGATGGGCAACAACTAAAAAAGAATGGGAGGAAAGGAATTGAACAGGCGAATCCGTGAGAGAGAGAGAGAGAGAGAGAGAGAGAGAGAGAGAGAGAGAGAGAGAGAGAGAGAGAGAAACAAATGTATCACTTCGCTATACAGGATTACGAAGGGAAACAGCAAAGAAAGGTTCGCGATATATATATACAGTATATACATTTATAATAAGTGAAGAAAGGGGCCCAATACACAAGCCTGGGGATGTTAGACGATGGTCTGCTTGGGGAGGGGGGGGGGGACAGTAAGGGGCAAAAGATGGCTTAGGATAGGCTGAGGTAGGGGTAGCGGGAGGAGGGAGAGGAGTGGAAGGCAGTAGAAGAGGGAATGGCGAGCTCAAATAACCTAATCAACAAAGTTCCCTACACATATGACGGGGAGAGAGAGAGAGAGAGAGAGAGAGAGAGAGAGAGAGAGAGAGAGAGAGAGAGAGAGAGAGAGAGAGGGGACCAGACTCTGCTTAATGCTAGAGGCCTGAACCGGCCCAAAACATCAAAGTCCACAACCAACTGCACTTGAGAGGAAAAATTTATAGAAAAAAGTGGGAAAAATAATAAAAGAATAACGATGACGATGATACCCGGAGGGTTTAGCTAGGTATAAAGATGAAGAAGAAGAAGAAGAAAGCTGCGAGGAGGAGGAGGAGAAGGAGGAGGAGGAGGAGGAGGATAAAAATCAATAAAGACGGCAAGAGCGCTAGAGCCAATAGCGGACAGATCGTGAAAAAAGGAGAGAGAGAGAGAGAGAGAGAGAGAGAGAGAGAGAGAGAGAGAGAGAGAGAGAGAGAGAGCCAAAAGAATCCTACGACTACATTCCAGCGCTCAAAGGACATGACCGGCACATGGGGGAACCAATCCAGCCGATCGGGTCCACATTCGGAAGTAAATAAGGGAGACGAAAACTGAAAGAATATTCAGCAAGAATACACATTAGCAACATTGGAGAAGATTTCAATCTTCATGAAAGCAAAAACCAGGAAGTAATAGCGAAATGTCTGATTGTAAGACAAAGTGAAGGCTCAAATAACAGAATAGTCAAGAATTGTGAAAAATTCAAGATGGAAGATAAAGAAATGGCGAGCTTAAAGAGTACGCAAAACGTACCTAGAGTTCTATATAATTTTTAGGTTTGTCACACCTTCAGAGATATTTATCCATTGTCTAAGTAGTACATTTTAAGCTGACGATAAAACAAAAAATTACAACCTTGCATAATACGTCGGCGGGACGCCATTACACAATTCTAAAAAACAAAAATACATAAATAAGACGTTATTCATTAACAACGTTTACTTCCAACAAGAAGCGAGTTCTTTTGTTGTTGGAAACCGATCCTGAATTCACTAGGTCGTTACTCCCCGCGAAAATCGGTATTATTCGAAATTTAGGGTTAAGGCCTAAGAGTACTAGTGAGTTCATTTTCGATTATCTTACTTAATTTATGTTATTCTTTTTGGTGGATTTTTAAGTAATATTTTTGTGAATCTTCAACATTGTAAAAACCTGTACAACTACATCTTTAATATCTACCATTCAAGTTTTAGGCTAACTATGCATATGTAGCTCTATCAAATCTTCAAGACTGCTTTGTTGTCCTTTCCAGAAATTCCAAATCAACTGCATGGATTTCTTTCTTCTATTAACGGGACTTAAACAGTAAACCTCTAAATAGGGCTCTATTCCTTTCTCTCTTGCTCAGGCCAGATTTGCAGAGGGTGGTATCGAAACGGTCTAGGTTGCATGTATATTTTAATTTATATTGAGATATTCTTTTTTCCATGTCTAGCATGTACGGATGGGAGTAAGTACTCGGTCATGGTGATATGGACTCTTATAATTTGGCACATTTATCAAGAACACACTAGCGTTTATATAATTCGACCAACATTAGTATCATGGATTGATGTAAAAGCCCATTCCTGTGTTTTTCATTACAAATTAAAAGTCAGATGATTTACTCTTATCGCTTTTTTCATTTTACTGAAATTAGAATATTTTCTCTTATCACTTTTTCCTTTTACTGAATTATCTTTCCTCATACATATTTCCTAATAATGAGTTTGAATTTACACTTCCACAAAAGCGGCGTGCTGGCCCTTAACTTCCAGTGACTAGAAAAATATAAATATAAAGAAAACAAGTGACTAAAAATATAAAAAAAAAAAAAAACAAGTTGAAACACCACCGACGAAGGGGTGTTGCAGGGAGTAGGGTGGGGTGGGGGAAGGGGGGCATGGGGATGACAGCGGCAGTTGCCGTCGTAGCGGGCAAATGTACTGGCAAAATGGAACTAATCTAGGTAAGAGGTCACCCGGAGCCGACTCTCTCTCTCTCTCTCTCTCTCTCTCTCTCTCTCTCTCTCTCTCTCTCTCTCTCAGATTGTAAATATTTAGAAGGCATTGGAATATTAGAGGACAAAAATGCAGTATTTATAACAAAAACAGACATAATAGAAAGACGAACGAAATGAGAGCTGCATGAAGTACAAACAGAACGGCCGAAATCTTGTGATTTACTTTTCTGGAATCTTGAGCTAAACCAACAACGAAGACATCAAGCGTGGAAGACGTAATTGTCATTAAACCCTCATCTTATAATAAATATTCATGAATACATTCGCTGTTGTTTTCCACACATAATTCCTTCAGTTATGTTTGGGATTTCTGAAATGTCGAATACTCTAATTAACACTCCATAAAACAGAAAGCAAAAAATTAATCTATATGAACTAAATAAGAAGAACTATAAAATAACATATAGAAAAACTTACAACATATCTAAATGGTCTATCGTTTTTGTTATATAAAGTCTTTATTAATAACATGAGAATTTATCTTACGAGATAATGAGGACAGAGTTAATTTGCTGGAGTAGCTTTCTGTATTCAGCAGTACTGAATATCACCAATGGTTTAAAACCACAAAATGTATTTCCTGCACTTGACAGAACAGAGAATTCGAAAAGCAAATAGATAAGTAAAACGAGGACCACACTTTCGCAGTGACATCCACAGTACATATCTGAAGGTATCTGAACAACACATCGGAGTCTCGCTCTCTTCGTTTATCAGAGCTTAGGTTGGGACAGCGCTCATTAACACTGGGTGAATGCACGGGGGATTGTAATTGGAAAGTGGAACCACCCATCGTAATTTAAAACAGCATGAAAAAAGGCCACATTATCCCAAGTAAAAATGAACAGAGGAAAGGGGAGCCCCTTGGACACGGATCCGCCCTCCGTGACCCCTTTCCAACCCACTCGCTCTCTCGTTGCAACAGGAATCACGCCTACACCCACAAACTATACACAATGTCGTCTCCTTGACAGATTCCACTTTTTCCTTCTTAAAATTACCGACATTGCTTGTTCACTAGACGTCAAGTAGAAAAAACAATTACGCGCACCCAATATACCAATTCTTTTAACCATCAGTTTAATTTTCATTTAGCTTGGCAGGAGAGATAATAGAAGAACAATGTACTCCGAACTTCATTCATTCACTTAAATCTCATTAAAATTCCAAACTTATTGAAGAGTTATACTACGGTTTCAAATATCTCAAAAAATTTCAAGTGGCCAGAAAAGGAAAATGAAAAAATGAACAATACAGGTGACATGAGAAGAAATGAAACAATCACTTCCTACAAAGCCGTCCGCCCCCACCCCCAACCCCTCCGCCAACCCACTTCTCTCTCTCTCTGGCTCACTAACCTTCAAATCAAGACAATAATGTCATAAATTTAGGGTTCATCTGCTCCACCTATACAATACAACCGCCAGATCAGCAACAGTATATAAACAATATCAATCATGACCACGGAACTGATGAGACAGCGGAAAGGGGACGAGGAGAGGTTGTCAGAACTATGTAATTATTAAGGACAGAGGAGAGCTGCCAATACTTGAAGGTCATAAAATACACACGTCCGCCATGAAAATAAAATGAGATTTTTGATGAAGCTAAGACCAGACAGACGCAATTACAAAAAGAAAAAAGGGTATCCAGGACACTGTTGGCAAAATAAAATGTTGAATAGACACGATTAAATATCGAGCATAAATAAAAATGAACTGGCATACACATACGAGCCACAAAAATAACTGAATCCTCTGACAAAAATGGTAACATTTGTTCTAATGTGATAAACAAGGATGTCCAATGTCATAGGCATGAAACAAGATATTGTTCCCAATATACTCCCACTTCACAGAAAAACAATGACCTATTCACAACGCATCACGTAGTACTCACCCCATATTTCTTCTGATAAACCACCGACAAACAAACCTACCTGAAAAAAAAAGGAAAAAAAATTAGGCACTGGAAATTATGCGTTTCCTATATAACAATAATAATAAGCCCATACATGAAGGTACACATGAAGGAAGAAAAACTACACAAATGCATACATTTGCCATATATCTGTTTATACATATATACATACACATACACATACAACCACACACACATATATACATATTTATACATAATATATATACACACACACAATATATATATATATATATATATATATATGTGTGTGTGTGTGTGTGTGTATTATGTGTGCGTGTGTACAAATATATTACGCAATCGTTCTAGGTTCAGCCTACCAGAACAAGACCAAACATACATACAAATAAAATGATTCCCTCAAACACATTGCTTTTGTGCATGGCCATGGAAGCTGAGTTCACCCCTGGCTCATTAAGAGGCTAAAAAAACTGTAAATGTAGTCTTCTTTTTCCTTGAAGTCAATCTCTAAGGGGAAATGGTTCACTGGCAAGAAAAAATTTTAATTAACCATGTTATGAATTCAAACCGTGATTCCTATTGTATTTTTTGCATCAAAGAGACAAGCCTAACTGTCAGAGAGAGAGAGAGAGAGAGAGAGAGAGAGAGAGAGAGAGAGAGAGAGAGAGAGAGAGAGAGGGAGGCGGGAGGCAGGCAAATCACAAGAGCATAAAATCTTACCTACCGCGTTATTATTCCTCTCCAATTCAACATCAATTTTTAGAATTCTTCACATCCAAATGAAAGAGGAATAGTTATTACAGTATGCACGTGCTTGCTCATACTATATTATCCTACGCCATTTTAAATACCGATTTTATCAACCATATTTCCCCATACAAAGCGTCATGGGGTCGCATCTAGGACGAAGGTACTGTGAAATATTGTGGAGATCAATTCTTAGTTGAGTATTTAACACGAATTGAGTCTTTCAAACAAAAAATATGCAATACTGCTTCAAGATTAAACCTGATTTGGCCTCGTCAATCAAATCATTCGATGAAAAAAATTAGGTCTACTTATTCAACTACTGTTAACATACATATTGACTATGCCATCCTTAATAATGCACTCTCAAGTCTCGATACAAAATCTAATATAAAGTAACATTTTTATTTCTTCTCTTTTCAGCACCTTTAATGTTTATATATTAGTAATTATATATATATATATATATATATATATATATATATATATATACATATATATAAATATATACATACATACATACACACACACATACATATATATATATATATATATATATATATATATATATATATATATATATATATACATACAGAGAGAGAGAGAGAGAGAGAGAGAGAGAGAGAGAGAGAGAGAGAGAGAGAGAGAAACTTTTTAAACGCGTTTTCAGGGTGAGGGAACGTATGTGGGAAGACGATTGGCCTGGTGCCCGACTGTACATCCCAAATATTACTCTGCCATATACTTCAGACGTGTCGTAAACACACCTACACACCTCCGCCCACACCCTACACCTACAGTACTCCCACCAGTGCCATACATATTTAAATCTTCAGGCACAATACGTGTACATTAAAAAAAAAAAAAAACATATTTTGGGTTTCAAAGATTCCTCATCTAATCTGCATTGACTTAGAGCAAAGGCACTCGAATTAGAACCAAAATTATTGATCGCCTACACAGGCCTTTCCCTTATTAAAAATGGGCACAGTCTTCAGTCTAAAATTAAAATATATAAAAAGCACAGGTTTAAAACAAAATAACAAAACCTATGGATTACAACAAGGCTTTGAACAATCTCTATAGACTGAACCAGAATACGTGGGATTTAATTTTCCATGTACTATTTATTAACAACGTTAACAAGCTAACTAAATATACAAATACAATGTTAAAAAATGCATGTAAACTACATCCCACTATAAACAGAGCCCCTCAAAAAGATTAAAAATCCCTATAAATGAGCAACGGATGTGGAGGTGGAAACGAGCTGCGTCCTCCTGTTTTAAAGCTCCTACATTAACTCTCTCAAAGACCGCCACAATAATACCGGCATTATTGAGGAGAGAGATTTCTTTTTAAAAGCGCACACGCACACACACACGAGAGAGAGAGAGAGAATTTTCTTCCTTTGCTCCCGTGTTGGCGGTGGTGCTGCTCTACAAGTTTCTTTTCCTTCCCCTCTTGCCTCCAATAGGCCACCATTACCGCACCCTCTCCCCCGCCCCCCGCCACCACCGCCCATTCCCAGTGCCTGTGAACCCCGCATGCCTCCTCCCCGACCTTTTTTTTATGCTGTTCCTTTTCTTACTGATGTTTACTTCTTCCATTCTCATTATTTGGGCTGTTTGCTCGCTTGTTTACATTTTACTTATGCACTTTTGACTCAAAGAAGGAAATGCAGCGCTGCAATGTGTGCGTATACTCGCGGGTAGATCTTGAGGGAAAAGGCTAACGCGTCTTCTCTTTAAAACCTTACTTAGAGAGCTACGAAGGGGGAGGAAAAGAAAAAATGAAGATGAAATTAACTTCAGAATAACAGCTATTTTTCACTTGGCATAATAGAAACGTAAATCTACATGTACCAAGGGATGGAAATCTACCTTTTCTTTACGAAAACTACACTGAAGTGAAAAATTACACATTACTCCTTGTAACTTATTTCTTTACTATTGAGTGAAAATAAAATGACGCAAAAGCGAACTAAATTATTCTAAAACACGGACATTCATAAAGCATTAAAAACCAACATAAAATAGTATAGAATAGCCTATTCTTCGCCCTCACGTGAAAATTCCTCGGGGCAAAAAACCTATGAATATCAAACAGTCATCGTAACAGGTGCTAAACGAATGCCCCCTCCAGCTCTTTATTGCGCGAAACAATACTCTGAATTTATTTCGACCCGGACGTCTCCAAGGGAGAAGAAAATCAAAAGGAACAAGTCTAGACCAAGCGATACAGACGCCTGCTCGAGAGAGAGAGAGAGAGAGAGAGAGAGAGAGAGAGAGAGAGAGAGAGAGAGAGAGAGAGAGAATATCCACGCTGCGGCTAAAGCGCAGAGAATCATAGAACATAGGATTGCAACTCTACGTTTAAAAATGCATAGATTGCATGAGTTTTCAAAAGTCTGACGAGAGAGATTATAAAACAGTAGAGGAGTAGATAGAGAGGTTTAGGTACAGAACAGACCATGGATACTGATTCTAAGTGGATGCAAAATGCAAGTACAATGTGATTTAACAAATATTATCTGGATGGAAATGAAACGGCCGAATTAAATGAAGATATGACTTAATGCATGAGCACCCAGTGTCAAGAAGATATAAAACACATTCATATTTAATGACCG
>NC_089745.1:54966493-54978993 GCF_040412425.1 Macrobrachium rosenbergii
CAGACAGAAGGACTAACTCCCTTCGTGCACATCTTTGTACCAAGTATGATCTGAATCCCGTCAACCGTATAAGAGGGGTTTCGAAAAAAAGATAAGCGTGCAAACACGCTGACGATCGGACACGGACAAGGCAGCCGAACAAACGGAAGGGAAAACCCAGTATTGTCGTAGGAAGACCAATAAAGACAGTAAGACGTATGTCCAAGTTTACGAAAATATGTTCTCAAACTAAATGGAAATAGCATGAGGTTAATCAAACAACTGCATTTCGTTCACCTAAGTACTACATAACAAACTAATGGGAATTCACACACTTGGTGTATAACGCTTAAAAAATAATAAAAGCCCTCCAACTGCTCCCATGAGATACAGGTTAACTAGAGCATGACCCGTGGCATCCGCTTTTGGTTGCAGGGTGGTATCCGTAGGCGGAAGCCCCAGGCTCAGGCCTTGCTGCACTTCCGGAAGAGGAAGCAGAGGGGTGGAGCGGGTGCAAAGGAGACTAAAGACAGACGCTCCAAAACATAAAAATGAAAATGGATAAACAAAACTATAAATGAACAAGACCGGCATCTAAATAGCAACGAAAACATACTGGTGAAGTTGACGGTCACAACGACGACTCCACTGCTCAAGGGAAAAAGTACGATTTGTAAACAGATAGCGAGTTGTACACTGTTATGTCATTATCAGGACCCACTCATGAGTGGGTCCTGGTCATTATGTACCATGCCAGTGTTGATTCACATCGACTGCGGACTATATGTGTACATACATACATACACACACGTTTGTGTATATATATGTATGTGCATGTATGTATGCATGTATACGTATATATATAAATATATAATGTACATATACATATATACTGCATATGTGTGTGTGTGCCAATTACCCGACAAAATTTCATAACTATTTCATTCATCAAGCTAAAACATGGTTCTATTTTTCAGCGTGAGACTCAAAATTGTTTATGATTTCCGGCGTAAAAGCTTTTCTTCCTCAACAAAGCAGCACTATTAAAACATTTGTGAACATCAAAAACTGAAAATTAAACACATATATGCTCTTAATAAAATCAGTAACACAAACATAATATATATATATATATATATATATATATATATATATATATATATATATATATATATATATATATATATATATATATATATATATATATATATATATATATATATATATGAATATATATATATATATATATATATATATATATATATATATATATATATATATATATATATATATATATATATATGTGTGTGTGTGTGTGTGTATTCCTTATCATTAAGCAGTTCTTTCTCATGAGGATGGCTCCAGTGAAATGATGACACAACAGTAACTGCCCTTAACTTAGCGGCTGAACCGTCTAAAAACTGGTGCAAAAAAGGTCCACATTACCTGTCTCATAAACCTACACAGACAGCTCATCAGCGCACGCACACACAGCCATTCACCCCTTTTTCACAAGCGCTCTCGCGATTCTTGAATATCAGGGGAATGCCTTACTAATAACTCTTTCAATTAGCACCACAAAAGCACTACTGGCAAAAACCAAAGGGTCTGAAGTTTTAAAACACCAACTGTAGGTTCTCTCTTCTATCATAACTGCAAACCTCATAAAATCAACTTAAAAAGTATTAACCTCCTCACAGTAAAATTTCAATGTAAACAATGGGCATCAAGAAAATGTAGGACAAATGTTCGAGCAGTGGCTGGGAGAAATTGTAAGAACTTCAAATTATAGTTATATGTGCTTGGCCAAGTGTCCTGTGAGGTGTCCCTGGATGAAGAGACATGTCATACACGCTTCATTAACTTCAGTCTTGTAAACAGTAGCAAAAGGTGAAAGGGGGGGGGGGACGACGACGACGACGACAAGTAATTTCTCAGTCGTCCTCAGTGATAAATGATTACAAACAGACTTGTCAGTACTTATCCATGTTACCGTCCAGACTCGGCTGCAGTATTTTGATCCATTACAGAAGTTAACAGACAATTATTTCATAACTTATTAGGAAAAAAAAAAACACCTATGAGACTACTATAGTATTCAGTTCTACAGGCATACATACATATACACATATATACATGCACATATATCTAGATAATATGAATACATATATAATACAATATATATATATATATATATATATATATATATATATATATATATATATATATATATATATATAAAATCCACGAAGGAAAGGGAAACACTGGAGTGCTGCGAGGCCTTTCGACTCTTTCGTCCTTTACCTAGCAGTGTTTCCCTTTCCTTCGTGGATTTTATCTTTATTTATATATTCATCACGTTCCATATTTTCGTGATTCAGTTATACATATATTATATATATATAATATATATATATATATATATATATATATATATATATATATATATATATATATATATATATATATATATATTATACACAAACATATATATACACACATATATATTATACACACACACACACACACACATACATATATATATATATATATATATATATATATATATATATATATATATATATATATATATATATATATATATATATATATATATATAATAATGAATAACAATTAAATGTTGGGAAAAACTTATTTTATATTTAATCATACATCACGGGTAGAAAACTTACAACTGATTTTATCAGATAAAAACAGCATCAAAAGAAACGTACGGTCCACCCTTTCTTTCTGTGACCAGCAAGTTTAAAATAAGTAAAACATTCTTGAAGCAAAAAATTGCAGAGGAAATGCCATAAACCCTAGCTGAGAAATGAGCATGGGGAAGGAAGTCCGCAACCTCAGAAATACTGTATTATCTAAAAACTTCGTTTGTTGTACCAGTGTTTCTCGGGCTCCACATGCACTTAATAACACGTCTGGGTATGGCAAACAATCTTTCTGGTGATTCTGCAGAAATTATGTAGCACAAGAATAATAACAAAAGTCAGACAGTCACGCACCTTGTAAAAAAATAAATAAATTTCACAGTCATTTCTACATAACCGTGTATATCCTATGTACAAAACTAAATTATTAGAAAAATAACTTGCACACGAATATGGTACACCTATCAAAATAAACTTCAGTGTAAAAGGGGCAACCAAAAATTATTTGTTTATAAATTAGATTTAATTAAAAACACAACACAATCGTAAAATAGCCATGCTCCGAAGGTTATCTGAAGGTCGGTGCTTTGAGGATTTAGTCTTTACACACACACACACACACACACACACTTCACCTGCACATCAGCTTTACCTGTAGATCAGTTCGAGGACCTGCCCTCTGTTGACATGGACATTATTTGTTTGAAAACAATGAAGTTGAATGACTTTGGAAAGAAATACAAGGTAGCAGACTGAGTTAGCATCGCTGAAACCACCAGTGGCTTTACATCTTCGCCCAGCTGGCAGGATATCCAGGAACTTGTCTTGACTTATGCTTCAATATGAGTACTGGTTGATCCGTCATGGTTGAGGTGTATCGAGGTAGACAGTTTCATTAGTATGAGGCCGTGAGAGCCTATGCTGATACATGAGCAATCTCGGTGGGTACCAGGATTGTGGTGGAACTTGAAGGGGAAAAGTGTCCGATTTTACTGGTTGTGTTGAAAGATTTCGAACCAATCCCCATGGCTTTGTAGAGGCATAAAATTTTAACGGGTTCATGACTACGTTGTATGCTACTTGGTTTCATCGCCTTCAGTCCAGCTCAAGAGGGAAGGCCATATGTTTTTCCGTTTTTTTGTGAAGTTACGTAACAAGAACTCTTGTTCACCTATATAACCATAACGAGCGGAAACGATACTTGCGAACAATCTTCTAAAATGGTGCAATCAACATTACCTATACCGTGTGCATGGTATCTTTTCGACGTTTTGAATATTCTTGTTTATGTGTGTGTGTTTGTGTGTGTGTGTGTTTGATACCCAAAAGCCGTATAAATAATTCATATAAATGGTTCTGAAATATTTTCATACAATTTACAACTAAAGAAAGCACTGCGCGTATTCAATTCATATATATTTTCTTTTTTTACACCCTCATTAACAAAAATCCAGATGGGAAGAACAAAATGATTCCCCGATATAATCCATTACCAAGACATCCCAAACCACCAAATATCACCAACATCAACTCCTTAGGAATCAGGAGTGAATAAGCATAATAGAAACATTCTATGAATAATAAATTAACTGTACCAACAAATAAACAGATCAGACGCCAGCGATCTTGAAAATCTATCAACCAAGAATAGGAACGAACATATTAATAAAAATATAGAATTAGAATCCACAGAGAGAGAGAGAGAGAGAGAGAGAGAGAGAGAGAGAGAGAGAGAGAGAGAGAGAGAGAGAGGGCGCGCAAAATAGGAAAAAAAATCACCCGAGTCCTTGAGACTGAACAACAGCGGGCGTCCATGATGCAGCGCTTTTTTGCAAGCGCTCTGGAGGTTATTTTCAAGCAATAACCTTACCAATGGCCGATGATAGTGAGTGCGAAAGGGGGAAGGATAGGTGGAAGGGGGGAGGGGGATTAAGACAGAGCTTGTTGTCTGCGTCCATGTGTATGATTTGTCAGGGAATGGGAAGAGAGAGACACAAGTTACAGGAAGGCCAAGGCAATGGAAGGCCTTGCGTCTGTGTCTAGTGTTAGGAGGAGGTAATGGATTTGCGAAGGTTGGTAACGACTGTGGCAATGATGGCGACAGTGATGGTAGCGGTGAAGTTGTGATCCATTCTTGCCTGATGCCTTTTGTCAGCATTTAAAAGCAGGTGGTTGCCATAACAACCGCCACCGACTGGATGGCTGTTGCTCACTTGCGTTTCCTTTTCTTTTCTTTCTTTGGTATTGCATGTTACAACTGCGGAGAGACCGAAACATCTGTCAGCAATCTAATTCATTATTACATTACTCAGGTCAATGTTCCTTTAATCTTCTGGCTTGTATTTTTCCACAACATACAAAAATAAGAAAAAAAATAAAAACTCAAGAGGGTAATGACATTTTAAATGGAGTTTAATCAGTCCCCAACTTTAACAATGAACCCAGTCCGTAAAACAGACTCTATGAGAGCAACTAAACAGAAACATCACAACGCAATTAAAATCATTCCCATGTTAGAGGTTCGTCTAAATACCTAACCCTCCGGTGCAGCAACCGAGTACTTTGAAACACTACTCGAATATTTCGGTTAAATTCGACTGAAAATATTTGCCACAAAACAAAGCCATACCAAACTGAAATACTTCGATGGTTTTCAAGGCTGCATCCTTTAACAATACTGGGACCATGAGATCATGTTTTAACGCCATATTTCCATAAAGAAAATAATTCTCATCAGCTATGATCAGAAGTCAAGAGCAAAGACGGCGACTGTTTCTGCACTTGTACAGCAAGTGCGCTTTCTTTGCTAGATCAACATTCACAAGTTATTATAAGTCAATACATGCTAACGTAATAATATGCAAATGAAGACTGGTTAAAGAATTTTTTTTGCAGAATAATGACGTTTGACTGGTAATTTACCAAAAATACATAATACCAATATGAAGCCATCGAAACCAAATATTTAGCAAAGACATCCAATCTATGAAATTACTCTGCCTTGTCCAGTAGACTTTATTTAGAAAAACACAACACGAAATCAGTTTAATGTGGCAAGCAAACAACGTCACAGCTCACATTTTGATTGTAAGTCTCTCTTCCTCTCTCTTAACCACAAAAATAAAGCGCATTTGTCAGTCAAAGTTAACATATCATCCAGGTTGTTAATTTATTAACCAATTAACTTACATCAACCTAACGAGCTAACTAGATGCTTATCGCTTGGAAATCAAGCTAAATTATCATAAACGTACTAATGTTCGTTATTAGCCAATAAAACTGCACCACCTTCCATGTCAAAACACTGTGATGAGGAGTTGATGAGGATGAGTTGTACAACGCGGCTACACACACACTCTCCTCGTTCACCCGGTGAATCATGCGCATTTTCCCAACCGAAGCTGCAGTCGACAATTCCCGTTCAATTACACAAGACTACTAGCCAACGCTATGGTAATGTCAAATTTTCTAAATTAAAAACTTTTAATTAATAACGTAACATAATCACTGCTAAGTTATTGCAATTAAAACGTATATAATCTTGAAACAACTTCCATAAAAGTGAAAAAGAATTATGATGAAAGCGTTACTTCCTTTTTAAGGGGCGATACAAAGAATCAACCCTTTCCCAAAACCCGGTACACTTACGCTAATTAAATAAATTATACCTTTACAAACTTTTGCTCCATCAACACAGGAAATTCAGCTTTTCAAGCAAGTTACCATAACACGCACATATATATATATATATATATATATATATATATATATATATATATATATATATATATATATATATATATATATATATATATATATATATATATATATATATATATATATATATATATAAAGCCTTCATTTATCAGGCAGATTAACTTTTATCTCTGGTTTCACCCCAAGATTATTTCGTCGAGGCCCTCTAATTTTAATTTTGACTAGTTCGCCCTCCTCTTTTTCTTCCTGCCCCCAGTTGCCATTCGCTGCAGTCGTCTAACAACTAGGTACTTAAGTCACTGCTTAAGTCAACAAAGGAACACTGGATAATTAGGGAATGCGCCCTTCTGGTCTTCTTCGAGATTCGAACATTCGTCGTCCAACTATTAGCTAGACGCACTACCACCCATGCTACAAAGCCAAAGAAACGAGGAGAGAGAGAGAGAGAGAGAGAGAGAGAGAGAGAGAGAGAGAGAGAGAGAGAGAGCGGGCGCGTGGAGGGGAGTAAAGCATGGGGGGGCGGTCCTGAGAGCTAAACAAATAGTCGAATCAACACCATTAATAACATGCAGCTCTATCCTGCTCACCCTAAAGGTCCTCCTCCTTAAAGCATGGTGACTTGAAAGAAAACTCCTACTACGCAGTCTATCATCTCTGAAGATAAAAGTGCGTCACAAAGATATCCATTAATGCAAACACTATTTTACACAACACACACACACACACACACACACACACACACACATATATATATATATATATATATATATATATATATATATTATGTATATATATGTGTGTGTGTGTGTGTGTGTGTATAAACGACAGTTTTAAAACATCCAGAGTTTGCTGCAGCAATAAATGATATATCTGCGAAGACAACTTACTTAAATTCTTATTCCCCCATTGTTATTACTTCGTTTCAGGAATATGAAGCGTTCCGTATATTTCCCAATTGTTTATCAATTGTGCACTTATTTCTCAATCTTTTATGCGCTCTTTTTTCTAGACATGGTAGGGGGAAACTAGTGCATTCAATTAAATTTCCAATCAAGTCCTGTCAAAAACTAGAGAGAGAGAGAGAGAGAGAGAGAGAGAGAGATTATGCGTGGGCATGCATGCAAAACTTGCTTTGAAAAGGAATACAAGGAGGGAAAGGAAGACAAGTAGGATGGGGTAGGGGGGAGGGAGTTATGGTAATTCCACGTCACTTAAGCCATGCAACAGCTAAAGGTCAGCCTCTTAACCAGCTGTGTGTGTGTGTGTGTGTGTCTGAGAGAGAGAGAGAGAGAGAGAGAGAGAGAGAGAGAGAGAGAGAGAGAGAGAGAGGGACAGCGCGAGCGCACGCCAAAGAAAAACAATTTTATTTTTCTTCAGGTGAAAAGGTAAGAACCTCTAACCGAGGTTGCACCCGTGTTTTCACCTAAGTTGGCAAGTCATTTCCAAAGGGGATGCATTGTCTAAAAAATAATTGACTGCCTTTAGTCCCACATTACCAACACAAACAACCACCAGCGGAGAATGCAGTATAACTAAATGAGAACATGAAAAATACACAAAAATACCAATGGAAACATTCGAAATCCTACTTATGTTAATTCCATCTTATCTCCTTGAATATTATTAAATAAGATGCAAGTACACAACATCCTCATTCTTATCTGCCTAAGAAAACAACAAACTGCACAGAGACCAATTTACTGCAAAAAAAAGAAGAAGAAAAACACAGCAATACAACGAAAACAAATAAACTGAATGCCAGCGGGAAAAGACTCACCAGCTGACCCTGATGGGACAAGAATGTCTAGAAGCTACTTTCTCTTCGCTTGCAGACAGCAACACTTACTTCCGCCACACATAATTAAACACGTCCTACACCGGTGCTTAGTAGATCTCCAAAAATAGCCAAGAACCTCTATATTTTTTATAGCTTTATACATCCTCAGTTATCGCGGACATTTTCCCCCAGTGTGTTTTGAAATCCGAGTTAAATAACAACAAAGATTATAGAAACACTTGTTCCTTCCTCTTGGAACAAGGATATTCAAAAATAATATTCATTAACAGTAAAGGAGGAATGAAGGATAAAACTAACTTAGAAATGTAGGAGTGGCAAGATGGCTGATCGCCGTTTGGTAGATATGGCTTTTGGTAAAAAGGTGCCTATATTATTTATAAGTGTATCCCATTAATTATATTGGTCCTTTTTTTCTGTTGAACACACAACATCACAAAATAAAAATTAAATTATATTTTGAAAAAACATCAAAGTCATAAGAGTGCGAGAGCTAATATTTCGCAATGAAACAAGGTTTTCCCTCCGATTTCAGCTTGTGCACAAAACCTCTCTCTCTCTCTCTCTCTCTCTCTCTCTCTCTCTCTCTCTCTCTCTCTCTCTTTGAATTTACGTGCGTGTAACATATGTATAATAACCTACTGGTATCTTTTCTTCTCTTGTAACTTAGTAAAGATTTAAGAATTAATTCTTGTAAGTTAGTAAAGATTTAAGAATTAATTCTTGTAAGTTAGTAAAGATTTAAGAATTAATTCATGTAATAAGAGATGACCCCTCCGATAACAGGAATCAGTTTCAGTAGATATGCAGAGCAACAGCAACATTGTTCAGATGCAAATATACAAAAAATAACGCAATTTATTAAATACTTTTGTATGACTACACGATAAAAATAAGATGTAACCCAGAGAAAGTTATTTGTCATAATACAATAACCTCCTACATTGTGTGAAAATCTTAACCAGATAAACAGTCAAATAAAGATGTTATATCTAACCCAGGGCAATCATCAGAGAGAGAGAGATAGGGAGAAAAAAAAAAGGACGCTCTCAACGACAATTTCCTAATAAGAATAAAAAGTTGGCAGGCGGACCGTCATAAAGATGAAAAGATTCCAACCCAGAACCATGATTTATAAGGCCGCACGAGCAAATTCGAAAGCGTGCAACCAAGTTCATCTTCAATTACTGCAACTTCGGTCCCCCCTCTTGCAAGCGATCAATATCGATCATCCTCAAGTTTTTTATTTGAATGTTCGCGTATTCATGCCTGCTCTCGCATTGGTTTCGTGTGATGCAACGCTTACCCAGTGGAGTGCCTGTGCCTGCATCCAAATGGAAAAAAACACTCAATGCAAAACGACATTCAATGTAAATTATACACCTAACCATTGGTAAAAAGCATCTAATTCCCGCTTGTGGAAATACACAAAATACATACATGCATATACATGGGAAAACTGTGAGATAAGAAATGAGTCGTGAATGAAATGTGGAATGATTTATGTTTGCAAACGATACAGCTCTTTCTGGAAGGTGAAGAGAAACTGCCTGTACATAGATAAAAATTTTGAAAGTCTTTGCATTAAGAGAAAGTTGATGGTCAATGTGAGCTGTGTACTGTAGGTCGGCATTCTGCTAATGAGCCTTCTGTGTAGGTGTGTAAGTCGCTAACGTTTTGGAAGCTTTCTACACACAGGGATTCATCCGCAATTTAGCATCTATAGGATTCATGTGGTAGCGATTATTGCGTCGTTTTTTCTCAAGAGACAACCCCTTCTGCTGGGGAAAACTGACCTATGTTTAAGTAAAATGTGTGGTTCGCGAGCGCTTGTACCGTACGCATGATTTAGTCTACACAAGGGAGAAACACACTGCTTGTTTGTCTCTTTTACCGTGCCTTACGATACGCACGTATAAACCACCCAAGGCATTTCTGCCAAATTCTATACGCAAGAGTCAGGTCTACATATCCAGTACAAGGAAACGAAGACAGCCAACATTACTTACAAAACTTTCTTCCTCTTTAAGCATGGCATCACTGTGGGTAAGTTAATCGTTTGTCGGCCTCCAGTGAAATACAATAAAGTTCAGTGTTTTAAATAAACTCTAGAACATCACATTTCAATCTTGGGATACATTCTTCCTCAGAGAAATCTGTAACTATTCGCATAAAATACGTAAAAAATATTTGCATCTTTTGTGTGTAAATCATTTTAACAAGGCTTCTTAATATTATCAAAAGCGAAAGATTCATCTACTAAATTCCTGACATTATCTAATACGAAGGCATATCAAAGGTACAGTCGAAGAGATGCACACTATACCTTATCAGCAATCTCATTCTAGATTTTGAGTCTAGTCAGATTCAGTTAGCGATGGGCACGAGGATGATGGGGTCGAGGTGCGCGGAGGAGGAGGAGGAGGAGGGGAGGAGGAGGAGGAGAGGGTTGCTGCAGCTTCGTCGTCACTTTAAAGGTGATAACAGTAAGCCTGAAATAATCGTTCAAACCGATGTTTCACGCAATTCATCCTCTGTCTAGGTTCCTCCTACATGACACTACTGCGAATCCTCTTCCCTTGGCTGAGTGACTTACTGACTGATTTTATTACCGGGAAATGAAATTAGCATCACGACAGCAAAGGCCATCTTTTCTCAATGTTTTTCTTAATCAAACCAAAACTCTCCTTCACCCAAAACTAGAGCTGATCAAGATTTGGGCACGACGTGCATCTTTCCTGCTCTCTGGTCCCTCGGCAGTGAAAAAAAAAAGAAAATAAAAAAAAGTTCCCAGTGGTCGGAAGTGTTGGCAACGCTGTGCCACCCTGTCATCTCGTAGGCACCTGACGGTTGCCTATAAACCCTTTACTATTTATGAACGACATAAAAAGGCCACTCATCAAAGTGAGTACGACGCCATCTCGGCAGTTACCAACTTTTCCTTTTGGGAATATGTGCCCTAATTTATATCTGTTTCGAAGACGGATAATCAACTGAGTAACAGCATGGGACCACATGAAGTCTACAAGCATCCAAGCCACAATAATACACGAAGGGCTCCCTTGACTCACTATTTCCTTATGGAGTCTGAGTACGAATGTTTGTCTGAAACCGACTGACTCCCGGGGAAAAAGCGAGGCGAAGGGTTAGGAAGGAGGACTGGGGGAGGAAAGGTGTTGTTGTTGGCATTCAGTGCTTAACAGCTGCAATGCCTTTTAACAAATGGACAGAATTCAGTTCATTTATCACATTAGGAGAACCACCAATGATGACTGGGCCATACTCACATTTTGAAGTTGTTAATTCAATAACAGAAAGTCACGTGCCAATTTTCAAAGCAAAACTGAGATACTTGACTGAACAAAACTTATATGTTGCACAGTCTATTCTAAATATAACCCCCAATCAAAACAGAACTTAGCAAGAACGGTACGATATAAATCAAATATTAACAAGACTCACTTATTGAGCAAACATGAAACTTTAATTCAACATGAACATCCCATCAGATTAAACAATAAACAGTACACTGAACTCGACATTAAGGCGAGCGTCAGAGAGAGAGAGAGAGAGAGAGAGAGAGAGAGAGAGAGAGAGAGAGAGCGAGCGTGTGTGCGTGTCAGGAGTGGGGGAGGGACAGACATATCAAAACCCAAATGCCGTCATGGCGAAGACGGGCTGTCTAATGCCGATCCAATGTATCAAAAACAGCTTGTCTGAAGGAGAGTCGAGTTGTTTATCATCACGCAGCTTGTTTATCTTCATCAGATGTGATGGATCTAATCTCGGGAGGGCGACGCCGCACAACACCAACCCTCCTCATACATATATTTGGTTTTCGATAGCTTTCTGCTTGGCCCGCCCGTCCCGAGGAGTCTTCTTCCTTCTACCGATCATTCTTTGTCTAAGTAGAAAACATTTTACCCTGCCGAGGCTGTTACAACTTTATTCATAAATGCATGTATGACGTTCTCTTTAAAATCTATAATCCATTTTGTTCCACATCCAAAATTCTTTTATTTTTCCCTTTCGCTTACAGTGATTTTTACAGTTTTTCGTTTTTTCCTTTCATTATGAGGGGTTTTCCTCTTGTTACTATAAAAACTATCGAATGTTGCAACATATGCAATATCGTTTTTTTTTTACCTGTCCCTTGCTTCACCAGTTTTTTTTTAAGCCTTGAGTAGCTACAAGCATGCAAAGTTGCCCCTCCCATCGCCCCCTTTTTTTAAATTCCGTCATGATAATTCCTGCAGTGAATGTCGTCTAATTCCAGTAATGAAAGCAAGTAACCCTCTCATCTTGAAAATACATCAAGTCGCTATCCGAGTTCGCTAAAG
>NC_089745.1:54983993-54991493 GCF_040412425.1 Macrobrachium rosenbergii
ATCAAGGCTAAGAGAAACATTCAGTGTATTTGTTCATTTTTTTGGCTCAGACTTTAACTTTGCAAGTCAAGAGAAAGCTCTTGCACCATACCAGTGTTGTGTAATGAAATCACGAAGTTGACTTCAGTAATGACAGCAAATTAGTGAGACTGGAGTGCTTTTGAATTGTTGCTGGATAATCGACAATTATGGATTAAAGTTCTACATAATAATAATAATAATAATAATAATAATAATAATAATAATAATAATAATAATAATAATAAGAGGTAGAGACCCTTCATGTGAAATATTTTTATCGGTAAAAATTTGTGTAAGAAGAAAAACGAGAGAAATATTTCACCTGATGGGTATCTTTCTCCAAATATCAATTGGAACGTGAGTGCTAGTCGCCTTCTCATCAATATAACAATAAATCTAGGTTTTTATAACAATGTCTATACAGTAACCAACGCATCCGATTTCATAATGTTAATAATAATAATAAAAATTGACATTAATAATAAATAATAATAATAATAATAATAATAATAATAAATATTATTATTATTATTATTATTATTATACGGGTAATTATTATTATAACACGGGCAAAAAACCAAGATTGTTGTCGCTTCAAAAGTTGAATCAGAGAAGTAAAAAAAAATGGCCAAGAAAAACCAAAAGAACAGTGGTCTGAAACAGCGGGATGAGGAGAAGGAATACTGCTAGGTAAACAGATGGATAATTCCATGCTACCGGAAGCATCATTAAAGGAAAACAATAATTAGAAAAGCCAGTCAATACCAAGGACAAATTGCCATAACGGTGAGGTGAGTGAGAGTGGTGTGAGAAGGGGGAATGCACGGACGGAAGGGTAGGTAGGGAAGGGGTAACAAAGGGGGGGAAAGATCTGACGTGACAAGAGATACGAATCGTTTGTGCCAACGTGTAAAAAGGAAATTACGTCTCCGTGGAGTAATGAGACAGAACTGCACCAGGGAAACAATTTACCAGTTCCACATTTTTTTTTAACAAAATTCCTCGTTCTCGTTTTTAGGCGAAGCCCCACGGTAGGGTTTTTTTTTTATACCATAGCCTAACAGAAAAAAACGGTTCAAGTCTAACTGCCACAGAGGAGGAAAATCTACCAATATATCCATACGCATGAAATAAATACAACCACTATATATCAAACAAATTAAAACTTACATATGCGGATTTCATCAGAGCTAACAGAATGAAAACAAAATCTTGACAGGATTAGAACTAACAGTGTGTATAAGTACTGTATTTGTAGTAAGTACAAAAACAGCGGATAAGTCGATTTGTAGTCAATATATAAACAAAAACTACGAACAGTAAACCCATAATTGTGCAAGACGGCACGTATGTTTCTATCGAATTCCCACGCGGCTGCTTTTCTCATGACCATCAGATGGACGACGAGCAGTAGTGAGTGACTAAGGCACATTTCAGAGAAAACTTTTTCGATGCGAAAGCCTGTGGGTTAGTGGAAAACCACAACTAGCAACAAATTCCAAGCAAACATAACAATTTCCTTTGCAGCAAATAATGACAAGGAGCGTCTGAGCTTAAACTGTATTTTTTATTGTTTGGGGGTATCTGACCGTCAACAGATTTAAGTACCTGGAATTCCAAAACTCCAAATGCATGAAAAAGAACAAGCAGTTAAGAAAACGATCACACCAAGAGAACCTGACAAATTCAATTCGAGATTATATATATATACAAATAGGGCTTTGCGCAAGCATGACCACAACCTTCACACAACCGGTTGGTTGTCTCCTATTACAATCCTTTTCACCATCTTAGAGAAAGGATATTCAAAAGGTAAACCTGGTTGAAATAAATCAAGTCTATCTATAAACATCTTCCACACTACCAGTATCAGGGAATAACAGCTGCACGCTGCAAGACCATCACCAGCTCCGTCAAGAGTAAAGCAAGAGATCACCATCGTACATAGTTATTCTTGACAAGCGCCTTTCCTGCGCTTTTCCGCAGCTGGTTTCATATCTAGAAAGCGGCTATATATCACCGGAAACCGCCAGATACGAGGCCCAATCTTACAGTTATTTGCTATTCTTAGAATTTACAGGCGCGAAATGCTTCTCTAACCCCCATCAGCGAATAGATCTTCTTACCAATATAATGCCCTGTTCAATACAGCGCACAGAACCCCACCCAACAGCCATACAACGTTCCCAACCTGCTTCATACTTTTGCAACCCGTTAGCCGTGCGGTGAATTAAAATCACAGCATAACAGCGGGTGAAAAATCTTTCTGTCGTCGATGCTTTTGCCTTTAAGAGGGAGAGAGAAACATTAATTAAAAACAGAGCTCCTACAATCAACAAAGAATTAACAAAACTATGCTACAACAGCCCCGGTCTATACTATCCACTCATAATCCATTCTATTTGCCTCTGGCCCTCAGGGATTAACCTTGTAGACTATGCTATCCATCACATGTTCAGCACCCAGCCGACGAAACAACCAAAACATTCACTGGTGCTGGTGGAGCTGCTGCAGCGGCAAAAATAGCACACTGTGATAGAACATTTGATCATTAGTATGTGTTTGTATGTATATATACAGTATATGTGTATGTATATATAAAATAAATATATATATATATATATATATATATATATATATATATATATAGAGAGAGAGAGAGAGAGAGAGAGAGAGAGAGAGAGAGAGAGAGAGAGAATATTACATTATGATATATTGACTTCAGAAAATATCTAGGTAGATTAGCGTAATATACGTATATATATATACATATATATTTAAATATATATATATATATATATATATATATATATATATATATATATATATATATATATATATATATATATATATATATATATATATATATATACTGCAAAATGATACGAAAGACTTCACGATTTGACTCTTACTCTGATAAGATTTTCTTAAAACCACTTACATTTTCTTTTGTCATGCGAAGTTAAGGTCACAGCGAGGGTTTATGAAAACCGTCTCCTTAGTCCTATTCATGCGACAACCTTGTTGTTAGGATGTTTTCATATAATTTATATGTAAACGACTGACGAAGAATGGTCACGCTGTATCTTAAGAAAAGTTCGCGCTCCCTAAAATTTCATTTAGTTCTTTAACGGTTACTTTTGCTAAAGGAAGGAAATCTAACAATACATCAATATTTTCTCTTCTGCTGGCACAAATTAATCCGCTATGATTAACTCTGTTGCTACTCTATAAACTAATAAATCTCAAATTACAAGTAGACCCCAGATAAAGGAACCTAGAGATGTTGTCCAAAGGCACTACGTGTAATGGGATGCCCATAAAACCCATCCCTAGCTAAACAACCTCCATTACCCGGAGGTCACGGTCTATTTCCATGATTACATACCTTGCACAATGGAAGGACAAAACGCATCTTATATGGCGAATGGGCCACACCCTCCAACCTACACACCAAAGTGTCATCACCATCATCATCGCCATCAACTCGAAGACTTTACGCCTTCACCGAGAAAGGGCAATTTCATACCAGACTCAAAAGGAATGGAATGAAGATAGGTAGACGGCAGGAAGAAAAAGAACGCAAGGAAAAGAAGAATAGGACGGCCAATGATTGTTTCGAAAGCAACGTTTTAAAATCACAAAATCTCACAAAAAAGAGCAAATGATTCTATCTCTATTTTGCAGATTTTGGAGCCATAGCAGTTTTATTGCAAGAACCTTATCTCAATATGCATTTACACTTGGGATGAGGTTATAAGCCAGACAGATCTGTCACAGAGAAAAACTATCCCATAAAATTCCAGCGGCAGCCTTTTCACTTTCCAAGAAGACTCGAACAAACGAAATTTGACCCAGAGCTTGCCAAGTGTCGCACATGAAACATCCATGGTGCATTACAAATGAAGTCTTTGCTGCAACAGGAAACAGAAGTGGAAATTCTAATTTTCCTTAATCTTTATCTCTTTTGTTCCCGTAACTGTGAAAGAGTGTCTGAATTTGTCAGGAAACATACCGAACATGCAACAAAACTCATATATCCAGTCAGTAATATCATACAATATATTCAGCTTGGTTCAGTCGTGCAAGAGCTCTTGGCACATCAATCACATCATCGACTAAATTAGATCAACCTCCCGCTTGCCATTGCCTCTACCGCTCTACTCATCAACTGAGCAAGACTAATAAACACGGAACAAACACTCATGCACTTCCACACACAAGACGCATTAAGATGCCATATTGCAGTATCAACAGTAAGAGGTGGATATCAAATATGTTTGTTGTGAAGTCTAGTAAACTAATTAAATTTAAAGTACATTACGCTTAAAATTATATTTGCCTTTGAAAGCAACTACATTTTAAATAACTATTCTACCTAAAGAAATACCACATCTCGACAGTAAGGAACCATTTATAAGACAGTCATGTTCCAAGACCACTTGATCAAGTTTTCTTACTCTGAGGCAGAACGAAGAAAATTGCGAGGAATCGCTGGACCACCCACAAACAACCGAAAATCCCGCATCTGAATGACTACGCATTTTACACAGGCTTTCATTAAAGTCATGGAAGAATGAAAGAACACGTGCATTCCCGCTGGCGCACCTGCTTACACGTGTGACATGCAATTAACAAATACGATAGACGGCCAATGAATAAAATCAAAACATACCAATGAATGTAAAGACAATGTAACAACCACACTGGTAACTATGTACCCTCATAATGGTGGTTGCTTGTACTATCCGGATGTAGCGACTATGCACTGTAGTAGTACTCAGTGACACTGTGATATAATAGGCGCCCAAAACAATAGCTGGAGAAAAGGCGGAAAAACAGTATTACTACCGTTTTCAGAGATGAACAGCTTCTGTCAAGCACACACACACTCGACTTCCTCTTGTTTTCTCTAGCTTTTTTTTTCTTTTTACTATTTTACACGCATAAATACATGCAGAGAGAGAAAGAGTTCCAAGTCTTCAACATTTAAGAAATGCTCTCTCTCTCTCACAGTAAGTGGTGTCGCCCACCCCCTTGATATCCATCACCTTTCTCATAAGAACAGACGTCAATGCACACTTAACCCCCTTATGGGTACTGTACTCGAAGATGCACTTTGCTTCTTTGTAATGTTGCCTATATGGATAATCAATAAGGAAAAGACATCACTCTTTCAGTTCAGCATTTAAGTCCTTTACAAAAACCGCTTCAGCATTTCCCTAAATCTAATCTCCACTAGAAATTTAATATGGCTGAACTAATAATCTTTACTCGAGCCTGCCGACAGAATTTCAACGAAGGGGACATATTTCACCTCTATTTTTCGTTATCGTACGAGTTACCGGTACCTCAATTTATTCTAAATTAAACAACATAGACGACGAGGGCTCTTGCCCACCTATCTATCAGATGACGCCCTTAATGATTTATATTTTCTTGGAAAACAATTGCACCATGCAGTGAATGATCTAATGTATTCCACCCATGAACAATACTTATCCAAGTTAGACATATATGCAAAATCTCAAACTCCAAACTCAAAACATGAAAACAATAAGTTACACTCTCCGTACTTTCACTCTTCCTCCATCGAACTTCGACAAAGTGATGTAAACTTTTTAATATGAATATTGCTAATCTTAAAGACAGTGCCAATTTCTGAAAAAAAAAGAGCTCTTTACTCGCCAAGCCAAGTCTAACCAGAAAGCTAGCTAATTTTAGCATCCTTGACAACAGATTCTATCTTAAACATCTGAGCTATTGAACACCAAAGAAATCACCATCTAAGGCCTTAAAACGTCGAGGACCTCAATAGGCAACGTAAATTTGACAACCCATGGCAAAGGCGTCTAATGACTCTCTCTCTCTCTCTCCCCAACTGTCAAGTACAAGGGCAAAATATAACATAATTCAGGTTTTGCAACAAAAACAGGATTCAACCCCACATATACGAAAAAGCAAGCGAAAACATTAACATCATTTACAGATACAAGAAAACGGCACTAATTACTAGTTTCTACTCCAACATCTACTACTGATAATAAGCAAAATTAACAACAATAAAATCATAATCATATTTTAAAAATAAACTGAGATGATCGGTTGAGAATCGAATGTAAGAAAAAGAAGGAAGACAAGGTAAAATAAAAATGTACAGGAAATTTTTAGCAAGGCTTCAGAAAATTTTCATATACAATATATATATTATACAAATACAATATATATATATATATATATATATATATATATATATATATATATATATATATATATATATATATATAATTTGTACCTGGGAAATACTGAAAAAATATCAAATTCAGACAGCAGATGAAACTCTTAATAGCGAGAAAAGTTTTAGATCTTCATTATTAACCACCAAAAAGTCCACCCTATGTAACGCCTAATCCAATGAACGTTTTCCATTAGTTTCTTAAAAATCCGTAGATAATTAACCACATAAAATCACGGACACAGACAACCCGGACTAAAAACATAACCACCTTGGCAGTCGTAGTGGGAGAAAGAAATCACTTCAGTAAAAAATAAACTCCGGTGAGTTTTTAAAAAGCCGTCGGGAACGGCGACGGCATGACCTCAAAACGACAGCCAAGTCCCCAGACAGGTGCGGGTGTGTGGGCGTGGGAGGAACGAACAACGGGCGATGGGGTGGGGGTGGGGATTCTACTCATCCAATGATTCTCTTCCACCTACCTACCAACCTTTCCCAAAATCACTCCCTCAAGCACCCCTCTCACAGCCATTTGTGCATGCCCTTCTCCACCTCCACCATATTCTCCTTACCAGAAAACTCTCTTTAGTGTGGAGGAAATCATTCCCTTATTATTAGCACAACCCAAGTGATGTACGAGTGATACTTTAGATCGATTTCCTTAAATCCTCATCAATATCGCTGGCTAGTGCAAACCTAATATTAATAACTTGATACCTTAGGTATTAATTTTTTTCTAAGAGCTTCAAAAAATTCGTATAATTTCAATGCTACTTGTATAAATTTTAATTGACAAGTATGGTCTACGCACACAAACTCAGCTTCTCCAGTAAATCATGGTATCTAAAAATCTAATTACATATTGGTGTTCATATATACAGAGTAAGCATATAAATATACACATACATATGCTCAAATTCAATTACTGAAACATTCTGACAACTAATACCACGAACGAACCAACATCCAAGAAGAAGATTCTATAGATTATCTGTGTCGCGATAAGCAAGTTTGCTGATAATTTAAAATATCGACTTCCTGCGACACAAAATGTCACCTAGCTTGAATACACTAAGAATGAAAGCGGAGTATATAAATTCGTTTGTCTCACTAGAGAGAGAGAGAGAGAGAGAGAGAGAGAGAGAGAAGAGAGAACTCTCAAGTAGCGTCATGTGCAACTATCGAAGCAATATATTTCACTCTGTACATTCCAAACCTGCTATGAAACCTGAAAAAACGTAAAA
>NC_089745.1:54996493-55016493 GCF_040412425.1 Macrobrachium rosenbergii
TGATAAATTTACCCCTCTCTCTCTCTCTCTCTCTCTCTCTCTCTCTCTCTCTCTCTGTGTGTGTGTGTGTGTGTGTGTGTTTCTGGAAACGTTCATTTTCAACTTGCCCAACCATAACCGCTTTCCTATACTATTTTACACACAAATATAATACTTTGGGTAATAATGTTAAACGTTGGTACGCATTAGTATTCCTTTTACAATTAGATTCTTAAAATGACCAGTTAAACAGCTATATGAATTTACAGAAGATAGCACATCTAAAAAAAGAACGGATTCAATGCCGGAGATTATAACGTTTACAGACCAGGAAAGACAACTTCCACCCCAGCTGCAACTCATTTTGCTGATGCATGGGAATACTGAATGCATATACGACAGCCCAAACCTTTGTCATAACCAATTCTTCCCCACAATCCAAGTTTTTACATGATGTCATGATGCTGTGGGTTTTTTGTTCATATCAGCAATGATGTAAATGGCCTAATGGCTATGGCTCTTGCCAACTCGCCCATACACACACACACACACACACAACTATATATATATATAATATATATATATATATATATATATATATATATATATATATATATATATATATATATATATATATATATATATATATATATATATATATATATATATATATATATATTGTAAAAAGCAGATATGTTAAAAAATGGTCTGACAATTAAAAAAAAAATAAATAACCTGTGCACCTATTTCTCCTCTCTGTTACATTAAGTACAATTACGGAAGAGCGACCAAGAACTGCTGAGTAATAGATGATGCCGAAATCAACACCTGCACCACAGTAAAATAAATCAGTGTAATTTAACTAAACATGATTCAAGTGTATGCTGCTTCATTACCATCTTCTGGAGAATTTCCGCCTCTGTAATGTCAAGGTGATTCACAATGAATTAACCAACAATGCAAGACAAAGGTCATCGCAAAAGTCCTTTAAAACAGGGATCGGAATGTGGTTTGCAACTTGGGCTTGTCGAAACTTTTTAAAGTTTATAAGCTCGATTCCATCAACATTCTGTTGCAAGTGAGTAAATTAATGTTTTACAAAGGCCTTTAAACAAATATTTCAATCAGGTTTCACTTATTAAAAACCCTAAATTAATCATCAAAACGCAAAACAAACTAATCGCCAACTACTTTCAACTTCTATCAAAATAATATCCCAATCGCATGAAACAAGAAGTGTCCCTTCTGCGTACAGTTAAAAACTTAACTCTGGAAAATACACAGCCCTTGAGCCACCCATAATAAAAATGGGGATCTGTCGTTGTTCATGGAAGCAATACAAACTTTACAACTCTCCACAAGACCACTTAGTAGTCAACTTTTCCTAAAACATCCAACTACACAAAAACTCAAGCACTCATTCTAATGTGTGATACGCACACACACACATAAATATATATATACATACACACATATATGTATATCATACATCCCTCGGTAAATTTAATAATGCGTCCAAGTACCAACATGCAAATACCTATGTTAAATGAATCATAAAAAACGCATTATTTTAGAATGTTAGAGTATGATATAACGTCTATAGCACACAAATGAACTTTTACAGACATGCAAATGACCAATGGAGTGTAACATCGCACCCATAAAAACGGAAGAAATCAACTTGGGTAATTTTTCCCTTTTCGTTAACTTCTTTTAATTCCATATTTTCGCACCGGCATTTCCTATTTTTGATTTTTACTACTTTATCTTTCACTATTTCCCTGTTGGGTTTTACCTTATACTTTCATATTTCCAATTAATTTTTCCCCCCTTGTTCACTCATTTCTACTTCCACCTTCCTCCTGACATTTGCTCTGAAAGTTAACCTTGGATTTTTTATCTTCACTTCCATATTTTCCTCACATACTTTATTCCGATATGTTTCCCAAATCATTAATAATAATTTCCTAAAGCTTACTTCTCAACCCAGGCCCCGTATCCCTTCAACCCTGGTATACCAACAGAAAACACACCTTGAATCAACATCCATTAATAGAAGTAATAGGGGGTGGTAGTGGGTGGGGAGGGGGAGTTGGGGATCCTTACACCAACTTTAAGTATGATGGCGTTCGAAATCACCGCCACCTTTAAGTAAACCTTTCCACGCCGGATGTTTACCTTTAAGTAACCTTGCCAGCCTTCCTCCCGACAGCTTAGCTTGCCTCCTTTAAGTAACCTGTTTCGAGTCATCTGGTGCACATCTAGCGGTGTTTTTCGGTGTTTCGCCAGGTGCATCAAAATAATATTAATAACATCTGCAAAACTCTTTTCTTCGGTTTGTTTCTTTGGCCACAAAACTCTTAACACATTCCTGACTACGTTGGAAGTCCATATCATTTACAGCATTTTATAACTCAATTAAAAATTATTATAATGTCTACAGTTTAAAGCAGGTACGCCGTTCTTCAATAAAGCAAGAGTTGCGTCCACCTCTTACATTTCCGCATTATATTCATTCATATATCACTTACTGTGATTATAAACGCACGCATACGACCTGAATGAAGGAAAGATCACCCTTGACATTCATCTGAACTCACAGCGTCGGAGAAAATAAACATCATTACCCATGATTTCCATTACCGTGGGACCAAAGCCCATAAATTGCGTCTCGATCCGTGGTTCGCCGATTTGTACGTTTTATGTCTGATGTATGAATCTTTTGACGCAATGCGCGCAAGCCTAAATAATTTTGTCGTTGAAACCGTGAATACAAAACACCACGCAAGCAAAATATATAATTTATTCCTACTTTATAAGTGATAGAGAGAGAGAGAGAGAGAGAGAGAGAGAGAGAGAGAGAGAGAGAGAGAGAGAGAATTATCGCTATAACTTCACATGCCGCAATGACGGTACGCCCATGACAACCCTCCTACCCCCTTAAACCTACCATCTCTTCCTTAAACCCCAACAAGAACTGATCTTTGTGACACGGCAATAGGGTTATTTTCTCACCCTCTCTACCCTTCAGTGCTGTCTGTCTGTCTGTCTCTCTCTCTCTCTCTCTCTCTTACTCCACCCATATTCCGCTCAACTAAACCACAAAAAAAAAAAAAAAGGACCAATACACCAAAATCCTACACAGTAACCTCGATAACATCACCCTCTTGGTGAGGGTTAGAAGAAAAAATGGGGAGGGGGTAGGAACCTTATCTGATAAGTATTCATTGATCTTCTGCCTATAAATACTGCTCAAGATGGTCATATTTACTCTCGCAAGTTTAACACACACATACACACACACAGAGAGAGAGAGAGAGAGAGAGAGAGAGAGAGAGAGAGAACCAAATGGTCACAATAAAGGTTAGCCGATGAGGGCGACTATACTACTCTAAACCCTCCTCTTCAAAGGTTATTGTAAATCACGGGTATAAGGTCCCCTCACAGACTTGAAAAAAAAAAAAAAAAAAAAAAAAAAAAGAGGGGGAGAGGACAAGGGAGGGAGGGGAAGGGGCAGCCGTTTAAAGGGAGTCCACTCGACGATAACGGTACATCAACTTCAATATTATTCCATCTTTAACACTGCGCTGTGATGCATTTTTGATGAATTCCTTTCTATATGTCTTGAAATCTGAAAACCAAAGATAAGAGAGAAGAAGAGTGTAATAACAGATTTAATAAAGATCAGTAAACTGGGAGAGCAAATATATTTTTAAGAAATACAGAACGGCCCCTTCCGTGCTGACAGATCCTGGAATCTAGCACACCTGAAATTCTAAGAATTCTCGCCCAAAACTATTGAATTATCACTGCGGTTTTCCAATGGGCATACATTTGCCCAATTATGACGTCAAACTTTATATTTTTTCTGGCCATATTCATCTCCGCTTTTCAAACAAGTAGTCAAAGCAAAATTCTTGAACATTTCGGAGATAGCATGTGATATATATATATATATATATATCTGTATGTTAAGACTTTAACTTTAAATATATGTATATTAAATAAAACGTGGACGAATTTCATGAACTATGAAAAGACGAATCCAGGGAGGAGGAGGAGGAGGAGGAGGAGGAGGAGGAGGAGGAGGAGGAGGAGGAGGAGGAGGAGGAGGAGGAGGAGGAGGAGGAGAGAGAGAGAGAGAGAGAGAGAGAGAGAGAAAATTAGGGCTAGTGATCAGGCCTATGACATGTCTCCTGTCTTTGCCTCCCACAACTTTACCGTTTAAAATGGCAGGAAAGACTCCCCACAGCCCTAAAAAACAGAAAACATAGTGAATAATATCGTTAATAAAAGTCAAAGAAGACAGAAAAGGCTCAGTATGTAATCAATCGGCCGCGCAATGGCGGAGGCAATAAAGTAAAACAAATCTGAAAGACCGAAGGCTAAGCGAAGTAGGAAGCTACGAGGAAGAGGGTCTCGTAAGCCTACAAGATGTTTTCAGGCAATCGCAGCCACAGAGAAGGATTTGGAGGAGAGAAACATAATAATAAAACGATACACGATAAAAACATAACAGGCGGAAAGAAAGTTACAGAATACCCGATTTTATACATCCAATAATATCGTAACATTTGTTTAATTACCGGTACCTCTGAACTTCTCATGAAGTCAAAGTGATGTTGCTTTGATTGACTGAAAACTCCCCTGAAATAAAGAAATCATCCATTTGTTGATTTTAATCCACGACGTTATTAAATGAAATGATGACCTAGTAAAATAAATAAAATTTACACACTCTACTGGTTACGAAGGAAAGTCAAATTTCCAATGAGGTTCATTATATATACTCTCTGGATGTTTAACCCTTTAGCAATAAACTCTTGCACGAGGAAGCTACACAAAAAACAACGATACCATATGCATAGACGTTGCTAAACTCTTGCACGAGGAAGCTACACTAAAAACAACGATACCACATGCATAGACATAAGATTAAATAACCAAACGCCGTTCAACTACGAACAGCAGCCGCTAACCTTTAGAAAGCGGGGCTCAAAAACAGCAACAACAAAAGCAAGTATTCAGCGTCACTCATTTTGTATGAGAGCAAGACGTTCCCAGAAACCTTGCCTACCTGGTCTCCATTCATCAATTCAACACGTGTGTGTATATTTTTATGTGTGTGTATGTGTGACCGTGGTGTGTGTGTTTCCTAATACAAAAGGACACTTGTATTGTTCATTCTAAAGACCTTTTCCGGGTGACTAAATAAACCTTAGACAATGAAACCGGTGTCATTTCCAAAAGGCTACCCATGTAGCATTCTATAATGGGGAATAGAGAGGCGATTCGGGATTTCTGTGCTGCCGTTACTTATCTCGATTAACTATGCTATTTGGACATGTCTTTAATATCAAATTATAAATTAAATGAAGAAAGGTCGACTCGTGCAGCGACACGTCAAGAGAGTTACAGACGAAAGTCAATCACGGTTAACGCAAGAAAATGTGACGTACATTCTCTTCTCTCACTTTTTGCAAATATGCATAGATGGAAGATTTATGAGAGATCAGTGTTAAGCAAATGAGAAAACCACGAGACTGACAACTGGCTGACAAGTCCGAGAGAGCAGGCTAGACGACAGGACACTGTAGGTCAGGCCATCAGGCAATGTATTATCGAGCCACCGAGGGAAAGATGGGGCTTGATGTAAGGGGGAACTGGGGAGATCAATCCTTCTTAGGGGTGCTATGGGGACGAGAGAGAGTGTTTGTGTGTGTGTTAGCCCCTATCAACAAGGCGACAAGGTGAAAGAAGGACGATAGGTTATGCGAGGGATTCCACATATCCGCTCCTCCCCAACCCCTCTGCCACATATTCCTTTTTTCTTTTCTTTTTTTTTTCTTTTAATTGTCTACGGTTGGATTGATGTAATGGATGCCATTCTAACCACTCTTGTCTACCGTTAAATTATGACTACCTATCCTTTAACATACACACGTGGAAGTAAACAGAAAAACTGAAGAGAAATAATTATATGAAATTATTTCCACACATTACACATGGTCCCGCGTCACGAATGTTTTGACTGTGTGTGTGTGTGTGTGTGTGTGTGTGTGTGTGTGTGTGTGTGTGTGTGTGTGTGAGAGAGAGAGAGAGAGAGAGAGAGAGAGAGAGAGAGAGAGAGAGATCCATCAGTGTTAAGTGAGAAGTCTTGTTTTCTTGCCCTATATACCATACACAATCTTTGGTGGTGCAGTGAAAGACGATACCTAAAGTTCACTGCTGCGGCATTGAAGCACTTGAGAGAGAACACCCACCACCCACCTTGCGATGCCGATTCCTCCGACCATAGGAGATTGACCACCTAGTTCGCAGGAGGAAAATACATAATTGTCCACTTCATTTTCATTTACCTATATACTTTTTGTGTGGATGTTGAGCCAAACTTACCACACACTAGCAACAGCTAAGGATTTTTACTGCAGTACAGACTCACAAATACAAGATAACAATATTACTCACACAGCCGTGAGAGCAACGGTATTCGGGGGGGTTTATTCACTAAACGAAGTTGGAGATAAAGCTATGTAATAAGAAATAAATAATTGCAACTCAGACTGCGTGTACAATGGAAACTACCGGTCACTTTTTTGCCGCCAACGTCAAGGTTGGGACTCAAAGTCGACCATTCTACCCGGAACATTGGCGTTTTTTCCTTGCACTGTCAATAACAATACATCAAATCAATGAACTGCTTCCAAATTTTGTAGTACTAAGTCTTCTCTTAGACACAAATATAAATTTTTCCCTGGTCATGTTATATCTATATCAAATTTTTCCTTAATACAGACACACCCCATATAATAAATAAATAAATATATACATTATATGTATATCAAGAGACAGAGAGAGATTGGTTTATGCAAATGCATGGTATATGCACTTGCTCATTTTGGCTGTAATTTACTGACCCCCAAAAATATTTTCGGTAAAAGCAACAAAATTGCATAATGATTGTTTCCTAACACGAATGATACGCAGTCTCCCAAATATTCAAAGACGACTTTCCCAGGAGAGAGAGAGAGAGAGAGAGAGAGAGAGAGAGAGAGAGAGAGAGAGAGAGAGAGAGACCTGCAGAAAAACCAAAGAAAAGAGGTCTGGACGAAAATTCAGTGGTTGGCCAATAAGACGCAACAGAGAAGATGCAGACGGAAACTCGTTCAAGACAGTTACCACCGTGCGATGGTGCAGCCGTCCATTCCCTGTCTTAATTGAGAGACCTTTGTGCCTGTTAATGCAATCCCCTCACGTCACAATGACAGAGGGAGATCGAAAAGGGAATGCGGCGGAGCGGGAAGAGAGGGGGAAGGGGGTTAAAAGGGCCGGGAGAAAGACGAAATCTATGGCCACGCTCACTTAGCGAAGCCAGACGGCGACCTCGCACAAAGCAATTAAAATCATATAGAGGCAACTGCTCGACTCTTTCCACATAATGCATTTGACCCTCTCCGTCAAAGAGGGAGAATGCAAATCGCCTTTCTCTTCGTCTCTCTTCACTTGGCTCAACACTTGGTGAGGCCGTGATCCTCGGCCACTCTCTAAGTACTGTACGTTAATGTCCGGAGACCGCATTTGAGATGTCGATGCAATCTGTACAGCCTTAATCTCGTGTCCTTTAAAAATCACATATTATAAACACTAAGGAATTAGTAAAATGTTCTTTTAAATTAATAAACCACCGTCAGTAATATATTCTTTACAAGAGATTCAAAATATTCCACTGAGAGAGAGAGAGAGAGAGAGAGAGAGAGAGAGAGAGAGAGAGAGAGAGAGAGAGATAAATATATATTATATTTATATATATTAAAATTATATATATATATATATATATATATATATATATATATATATATATATATATATATATATATATATACATGCAATGGGAAAAATATCCATAAAAAAATCAGAAATAAAGAAACAGGGGATTACAATAAAAACGGATACATTATCGAAGAAAGCAAAAGCCCTAAAAAGAAAAGTTATCATCCACAGTAACACGACAGTTCTTCTCTACACGAACAAACCAATTTAAAGGACAACTTCTTCCAACCAAACATCGTTTCAAGAACCTCGATAAAAAAAATGGATAAGACCACCACTATTTGCAGGAAATTTAAATGCGAAAAACACATCCACTTACACATACACATGTAAATTATATCACTTGAATTTCAAATAAAAGAAGAATGGAGAAATAAGAACATTATTCGTGGACATTACTGTTAATGGTACCTGAAAGCCTCTTGAAAATTGAGCACCTCCAAATATTCTCTTATTCTTCCAAATAGGATTAAATATCTTACTGTCAAACCACACTAAAAGAATTTTCAAATTTATCGACGAATCTAAACTTCAAGACTGTAAATTCGCAATGAAAGCTAAATAGTCAGGGATTCGTTACGGAAAAAAAAAGTCTTTCCAAATTTTAAATACATACCAAAATCGACTGCCACCTTTAGAAACCGATTGCTTAAAGCAAGAAAAAAAAAAAATCTTTTCACTTTCAGAAAACTCCAAATGGATTCCGGTATTCATCGCACAAAACTGACATTTATATTCACCTTACAATTTCCTTCGCTAAATACCAAACTGCACTGAAACCAATCGCATTTTAAACAGTTAATGACCCCTTCCGGAAGTCAGATGTAAATTCTAATCCTTCTCATCACTAAGTAAAAATCAAAATAAATGTACAAACTATATAAATGAGTAAAGTAAACTAAGAGATCTTTACACGGCAAGTGTTGGGTGTGTATGCTCAACCAAGTAGCTATTCTGGGTAAACACCATTAGACAAACACTGCCTACAACTTACTGGACTGACATCAAAACGCTTGAGGAATATTCATAATTTTTTCCCCAATTTTTACAGGATTAAAGTAGAAACTCAGAAATTTCAGTAACTCCTCCAGTACTATACTGTATATATATATGTATGTATATATAAATTATACTCTATATACCCTGTATATATACATATATGTGTGTATGTGTATACATAGTATATATATATTATATAATAAGATAGAGAGAGTGATATCCGTGTAAGTAATATACAATATTCAAAAAAATTCCCCACATTAAATTTATAGAACAGTCACATGTAACACATACGGCTTGCATAAATTCCATGTCTCTGAACATTCGTGCATAATTACAAAAAGAAGAACATCCCCTCCTGAATAACTATAATTCACTAAATATCATTAACATGACGTGCTATCTGGCAAAATGAATATACTTTCATAAATGAATTCTAAATCCAAAAAGCCAACTTTCACGAATTAATTAAAAACTTCCTTAACCCGATACAAAAAAACCCCTTCATTAATTCCTCTTTTGCCCGAAACAATTTGTAATTTTACACAACACACGCTGGCTTGTTTAAGATAACCAATACAAATGAGAGAAGAAACTAAAGTTCCAAAGAAGGGTTGGAGATGCTTAGTAAACTATTACATTTCCTTATGAAGGCATGTCAGATAGTAGGGGGAAAAAGGACAGAAAAGCATACTAAGGAAAACATTAATAACGAGATTCTGACGCAAAAATTCACAAAAAAAAGGGGGGGGGGCAATGAAGGGAGATAAAAAAAAAAAGGAAAGAAAGAAAGGAAGAGATACCGTTAACAGAAAAGAATAATAATAGCAATAATGAAGTGGGATTTTCGCTAATAAGCAGTTCTTTTTTTATCGCATGATGAGCCAGCGCTCTATACTTTCCGAATATTAAACAGTTTAAGCTACGTAAATAACACACATGATGATGATGGACGATTATTGTGATGCTCATTGGGCGTGAAGAAGGAGGAGGAGGAGGAGGAGGAGGAGGAGGAGGAGGAGGAGGAGGAGGAGGAGGAGGAGGAGGAGGAGGAGGAGGAGGAGGAGGAGGAGGGATGCAGTAAAGAGCGAGGAGCAGGAGTAGCAGGAAAGAAACCGAGAGGAACGGAAGTAGGAAATGCAATTTACAAGAAAGAAGCAACAAAGAAAGTGGCAAGAAGAGAGAAAGCCAAATACATGTTAACGCCAATTTCCGTTTTATATACATATTCATTGTGAAATTACTTATTAAAATATATACAAACAAAAGTAAATATTTGTACGTACGGCTGCCCCTGTGCGATAATGAACGTGAACACATCCAGTAACTAGATAAACAAGGCGTACACACTATAAATGGAGATGACAGAACTAAGAAATTGCCGCGCGGGATGGGAAAAATGACTTACAAGGAAGAGGAGGATGTGCAGGGTACGCTGAAAAATCATTACCCTCAACGTACAATTTCCCAACAGGATGTTTACAAGGATATGTGCATTATGTGTGCGAGTTAAATTAGATCGGGTTCCCGAACATCCAATCCAGGTGGCGTCGTCTATCATTCAATTTCATTCATTTCTCATGACTTTCCCATAAATAATTAAATCGCAATTGCAGTGTAGATAGAGCTCGCTGGCTGGCTGGCTCGCTCGCTCGCTTCCCCTCTCACGGATCGTACGCTTCCTCTTTGCATGTCCCCTGATTCCTCCTCTTCTCTCTCTACCTGACATGATCAACCATGGGTTTCGAAGCAAGTCGGCGCGTGGAGGCTTAAGTTACAGCCATTATTATCCACATTAGCCACTTCCTTGTCGCCTGCTCCTCTCCCCCCACCGCTCCTTCCAACCCTCTTCCCCTCAACATCCTCCGACCTCCACCCTAAGGTTCCTCCTAAAGCTTAATTTTCGTCTGGGGGCTCCAGACGCCAATTACTATATTAATACTTTCCCTCTCTCACGCAGGTACTCCGTCAAAATCACTGTCTTCCCAGCGTCCTTGTTCTCATAATTATCATTATACAAGAGCGGTTTCTGGTTCGTTCCGTCTACAAACCTTAACCTCATTTTCACTTACCGTGACATTTTTTTCATTCTTTCTTTGTTTACGAGGATGAGGCAACTTGATAAGTCATATGCTTTTTGTATCGGTAATATATCTTGACGAGAGAGAGAGAGAGAGAGAGAGAGAGAGAGAGAGAGAGAGAGAGAGAGAGAGAGAGAGAGAGAGAGAGCACCCACACCTACTTGTCTTGTCTTACACCGAGGAAATTGCGATTCTAAGGTAATACGGCTAGAAGATGCCGTTCCGCTATTTCACTGTCACTGTTATAATTACACTGTGTAAGAGAGAGAGAGAGAGAGAGAGAGAGAGAGAGAGAGAGAGAGAGAGAGAGAGAGAGAACGGGGGAATGTAGCATCATTCTGTCGTATCTGGAAAGCCATCATCAAATCGTCCTGGGACAATTTTTATTTTTTTTTATAATAAAACAACCAGCCACCACCTCCGTTCTTTTCAATCTTACGTTAAATTCTTACTTATGGCTGAACTAATACATACTCGTGTTCACCGCATGCTAATGTCTGCAAAAAAAAAAGCCCTAACGCATTCACATTTAAAGCATTTTGTGTGTGAAATTCCATTACAAACTTAATGCAATACAAAGGATTAAAGAAATCAATATCCAAATAAAACAATTAACATACAAAATTCGAAGAGAGAGACGAGACATCACTGAACACAGCCTCTGCCGTTCATAAAGGGTTAAATCTCCTTTGAGATTGCTTTCCTTTCCACGTCGGTAAACAAAGCCTTGCTATAACAACGTTTACACCGTTTCTGATCCAAAGGGAAATAAAAAATATAATATAAAATGTTCTTCTACAAAATACTCGTAACGTCTTAAACATATGAAAATTCCTTTCTGCCTATTCACCGAATGTCTAGAATGTACAATGTTTCAATACATTAGCCCTTGTCACGTTGGAAAAGAAATCTCCTGCTTTTAATGCTCAACGGTGTAATATGGATACATCTCGTTGAAGGCTGAATGTAAAGCGCCAAAATGGGTTACGATAAACACTGAAATGGAAAAAAAAGCTATGAGCAAAATATTCTTAGCAGTCGCTCTTTACATTCCATCAAATTGGCTACTGCCAACAATAATGTGACATTATAGTGTGGGTGGAAGGAGGCTGTAGGGATGCTAGACTGCGGTGGGGGAGAGAGTAAGGGAAGCATGAGTAACGAGGAGCTACATTCCACACTCACTCTAAATTTGATTCTTTTCTGTTTTCTTCAGTCGTTATCGTCAAGATTTTTTTTTTTTTGCTCTAACATAATAATCTTGGTCACTGACTTCAATGCCACCAATTCCAAAAAAATAAAATAAAATAAAACAAAATAATAAAATAAAAACATACTGCTGGCACATGACTCAAACTTAACACACAAGCGGCATAAATAAAAAAAAAAAAAGAGGAAAGAGCGAGTAAAATAACATACAGGATTGTATGACCAAGTAGCTCTCTTTCTCTCTCATCAGTCCTCTATATTTAGACAGGGTATATTGATATCACTACCATTTGCCATTATCCATCAAATGAAACGCAGTTACTGACTCATTCGCAAAAGAAATGGCAATACCACTGCACTCGATAACTTCAAGCTATCTTATATTCATGTTCCGGAAAGAATGTGTACATATTTTGGTTAAGCTGGACTTGTAACTGCAAGGGCTCGCAAATTTCGCAGATATATGAAAGAATATCTTATCTTACGAGTGGTTTCATCCAGATGGAATAAAGACTACATCAAGGCCGTTCGGTTTGGATGCTATGCATTTTCAATGCGCAATAAACATTTTCCATCATCATCATGAACGTTCCCGTCTGGTATTTTTTCCATCTTCTTTCTCTTTTCATCCAAGCTGCAACCCAAAACGGTTGAAAACAAAAAATAAATAAAAGTTAAGTAATTCGCTGGATTCAGGGAACGCGCCTTCCCTGTCCGTTTCGAAAACCGAACACTAGTCACTCAGTTTGCAAGCTCGGAGAGAGAGAGAGAGAGAGAGAGAGAGAGAGAGAGAGAGAGAGAGAGAGAGAGAGAGAGAGAGAATCTACCGCCCGCTTGCCTCTGATACAAGAAGCGCTAAAAAACATTCATGGAAAATAATTTACGAGAAGTATATCCCGTAACGACATTCCATGTCATTATTCTACAGATGGCAACATAGCCTACAACTAATGCTTATCAGTCCAACGAATGCATCCATCTCTCCGTCAAAAACTCAAAAGCCGGCGAGGAACAAGATTATGGATTACAGTAACTAAATTAATAAAAAAGTCATAATCGATATAAATGTGTATTTTTTTCGTGAGCATAGACACGTTCTACGTAAACCCTGCAATACGAGAAAAGTACTTTCTTTGTTCATTTAAAGTATGAATTTTCAAGTTTTCCATTATTACGCTAAAAAATCCTCCATCAACGAAATGAACGAACACACACCATTAGTGCAAAACAAATAATGGGTCATGATAAATCCGTTATTATAGTAACTTTCATCTAGGTTACGTCAATAAAAAGCTGGAAAACAGCATAGCTTGAAAACTAAAAGCTAAAGAATTCCAGAGATGTCCGTGTGTGCTTCTACATTAACGCTTCTCATTACTAAATTTAACTGTCTTTTGATCAAACACTGATAACTCGTGTTAGCTGCATTTTCTCATTTGTCAAACACTTTAACTATCACCAAAAATCCAAGTTTAATTTTTTTAGTAATTTTATAAACTTGAGTTAAGCAAGCGCAATTTATTTCTTTTCAGGTACTATACTGCACTTTGCAACAACAGATAACTTACTATGAAAATAAGTAACCTATCAACGCACGCGCATACACACATAAGTTTCTCTTATACATTACTTCCTTTCCCCATTGAGATGGGGTGGCGAAAAAGGGTGGAGACTTCTGGTTATCAACAAGTCAGCACGCATGAGGGTGCTCAACCCTATGACCCTTTTCTTGACCCAAGCTAACGCTGGTACCCATTCCCAGCTGGGTGACCTGGTCGGAACTGAGTGCGAGGCAAATACTCTAGCACTACGCTATGGCACCACCATGCGCACCCCACACACATATTTTATTATATATATATATATATATATATATATATATATACACACATATTTTATATATATATATATATATATATATATATATATATATATATATATATATATATATATATATATATATAGAGAGAGAGAGAGTGAGAGAGAGAGAAAGTACAATTAACAACCTAATCAATTCCGTCAACCTTCAGGGGATCTACGCGAGCCCACGGGTAAATCTCTCTCACTCTCTCTCCGATTGAAAGCTTTTATCCGAAACATTCCATGGCAGACGGTGCCAGTATTTCAAAGCCCCGATGCATAGTCAATTACGCGGCCACACTGATCGCTGAATAAATAGAGATGATAGAATTTTCAAAAGACCTCTTGGGTCTGAGATACTCCGCTGAAAAAACAGACCAAATCAAACAATCAACAGCGCTGCATAAAGACGCCTTCGGAACCGCGATGTCCTTTCAGATTTTCAAAGGTAAATTCAATTGCTCTCCATAACGAAAGAGGTAAATCTGTCATATAACAAAGGAGGCTTAATACATAACAGGAACTTCAAACAAAATAGAATGATAAATTATATGGCAGAGAGAAATTTAAGTGATGAAGGGGGGTTGGATGTTCAGCTTATAATAAGTGATCCAATAACATCACAAGGGTGGCGCACTTAAAATGCAGCAGCGCTAAGTCATATTACTTCATAAAAATAAAAGTTCAAATACAACATCCCAGTATAGAGAGGTACAAGGTATTTCATACTAAATAGGAAAGGATAATCTAATTTTACTATATAGAAGTTTAAAATTATAGGACATAAACGTGAAGCTCGTAATGTATAATGCAGAGTTCAGCATCCAACAATCTTACATTAATGCGTGTCCTATAGCAATATAATCCTCCTTCCCATTAAAATAAAGTCGAAGCAACTTAAGAAATTCCTATTGCTGTAGGCTAACATGGTAGCAAGTACAATAAGCACCCACAGCGTTTCCATAAGCATAACCCTAAGCCCAAACGACATCAAAACAAACTGATACACAATTAATTCTCGTAAGACTGACAAAAAAAAATCTCATAAATAGTAAAAAGTATAAAAAGTATAAGATCTACTCTCGTTCTTTTCAATACATCTTACGAAGAAAACATGACGCAGATAAGATCTGAACGAGAGGAGAATAAATACACAGAAATTTAATGCAAAGAACATGCATGACCTCGGCGCCTGATCAAGACGGATAGCCACTGCATAATGAGGACTTTAAACGCACTGCCACGGCGCAATCCTATAACACATGGCACTGCGCAACGTTCATATAATGGCTGGATGCAAGGTCTAAATAATGGCATTGCCCAATATCAAAATACATACAGCGAGCTGCGGGGAAGAGAAAAATTGGTGTCTGTCTTCATCCGCTTACGTGGGGGTTGTTAATCAGTTCAAAATAAAAATGGGGGAATTTGTAGAGCGTAATGACGAAGCGCACATACGATGAGCTCAATTTTTTCTCGTGGTAGCATATTTTAACGAGTCCAAACAACGGTCATTATTTTAGTTATTTAAAACAACAACTGTAACTCTGGATCGCAATTACGCCATTCCTCAAATCCTTTTGTTTTAAATAGATTCGTCTCTACATCAAGCCCATTAGACAAGAGGGAAGTGAGTTTTCTCTTGTAATGACAATTTTATACACATTATATATATATCTTAGCATTGCGTCGAAAATTTTAAAATGCTTGTGTCACTGCACATACAATAAGAAAAAAAAAAACTTAACGACTAAGAATATTCAACTGAGTGGTAAACTTGTGAAACTGAAATGATAGATAATACTCCCCTTCCAACGTCAAACGCATCTATATAATACTTCAACCATCATACAAAGAAAAAAAAAAAAAAAAAAAGACGCGAGAAACATAAGCCACAATTTTCTTGCAGCCATTCTGAGGGAAAACAGGTGTTTTAGAGCCCTCACCTCAAAGTAAGGCTGATCTATGTTCTAGATAATTCTGAAACGCGATTCCTTCATTCCTTTCCACCCAATACTATATTATATTTCCAGTTTAATTAAGTTCTCATTCCCACACATCAGTTACCTATCTATCCGCAAATATGGCATGCATATACATTTTAATTAAATCTACTAGAACATAAACAAACGATTAATGGAAACTGAAACCATTTCTCCATTAATACTCATATAATTCAAGAATTTACTGGTAACTAATTTCCATAAAATGCAAAAAGTTTCATGAACAAACATTTTCTTGAAGCTCTTCATTATATCTACTGAAAAAACTTAAATTTACCTTTACCAAAACTATTTTTTAATCACTGTCATAAAGAGACGTTGCTAGCATTTGACTAAATGCCTGTTGAACCAACTTGAGCATTTAAAAATAGTCTCTTTTTGCAAACAAAATTAATCTACACTGGCCAATTTCTAATGGTTTATTATCATTATTTAAAAATTTTCATACCAAGATTTTCTAAAATTATCTTCTTTTAAAATAAATTTATCCTCTGTTTTAAAGTATTCACTAACAAATAATATTTTTGCATACTACTCTTAAACTTCAGCTTTACTTAACCTAGCATCTACAAATAAAAAAAAGTTTTCTTACTCAAAATGGCTTTCAATACGAAAATCCACAGTGGACATTACTTCAAAGTACTTTGCATTCGGCCCCTAGCTGCAACCCTTTTCATTCCTATAACTGTACCGCCAATCATATCTTTTCTTCCATCTTACTTTCCACCCTCTTCCAACAATTGTTTCATAGTGCAACTGCGAGGTTTTCATCCTGTTACATCTTTTAAACCTCTTACTCTCAATTTCCCTTTCAGCGCTGAATGACCCCATAGGTCCCAGTGCTTGGCCTTCGGCGTAAAATATCATTCTAATAAGAAAATCGTAGGTATTCCTAACAGTTACTTGAAATGCTTCCATACAAAACACGTTCACTCCCAAATTAATAATGTGAAATAAAACCCAACCTTTACAGAAAAACCAGCAAGTAATTAAGCTTCACCGACCGCACTTACACCTAAAAACTTTATTTTTCTATTCTTCTGGGATATAAAGAACGGACAACGTGTGCTGTACTGTCAATAATATTTTCCAGGTCTTTAAATATCCGTACTCCAGTATAAATGAATGTTACAGAAGACGAACTCAGCTCCGCACGACATAATAAATTACCTCCCTACCATAATAAATGTTATACAACTGTCAGCCAAAAATCAGGGCGGTCATCATATACACAAACTGAGGCAATGAAAACTGAAGGAAGAATGCTTTTATGATACAAATTCTTGATTCATAAACCTACAATTTTGAGTTGCATTAAAAATTAAAACAATTTAAAAGGGAGAGCATAATTATCTATTCACTGGGAGTCATCTTTACTACACTTATGCTAGAAAGAAAAGGGCCAGACCTACCTTAATGGAGTCATAGCAAGCAGTGACGCGTCCATTTTGGACCTCGACGTTGGGCGGCGGATGGGCGAACTTGCATTCGGTGTCTGGGCGGGTACACTTGTTCCTCTGGAACTCGCGACACACCTCGAGCTGAAGCCAACGTGAGTCCTTGACGTTCAGGAAATTATTCACATTGACCATTGCCATGTTTGGCACCCCACTGACCATGGGGGTGCTGTAGGGAGCGCTGTGCGCGGCTCCAACCGTAGGATCCAGCTGGCCGGTTGTTGAGACTCCGAAGGGAGTCTCTCTGTCACCTCCAACAAAAGCTCTTGATACCAAGAGTGGGGCAAGCAAGAGGAGGAGGGCAGGAAGGACAGCAGCAGCAGCGGCGGCGGCAGCGACAGCAGCGGCACCACAGCAGTCCAGTCAAGTGCTGTGTGGTAATGAAGAAGTAGTAGTACAAGTAGAAGGATTGATGGTTGATGGCAGGTTTGGGATTTTCTTTCTGACGTTTAAAATGTATCGGAGGAAGCTGCCAGGTTCCGGGCGCACACGCACTCTTTCGCTTTTTCTTTGGTTTCCTTAATTTCTATCTTTTTCTTTCTCTTTTTTCCTTTCCTTTTCTTACTTTTTAATTTATATATATAAAATCATGTAATTTACTTTCAGCTCGTCACTTAGCTAACCACATTACCCTCTACACCGACATATATATATATATAAAGAGATATTAAGCCCACACAGACAGCAATAAAGCCTCAGGAGTAAAAGCAAACCACGATTGTCCAGGACGGTTTTTGTTTTTTGTATATTTATATATATATATAGATATATATAAGCGAGAGCGTGTGGGTAGAATATATATGGTCAAAAGGTGGTGGTGGTGTGGCTGGCAGGTGTGGAGGATTCAAGAAGCAAGCTGGCTGGCTGGAGTGTCACGTGATTGGCAGGCACTCTCCGGGTAGGGTCTGCAAGAGAGAGAGGAAGGACGACGTCACATGGTGAACCACACCGGCCGGCCCACTACTACTACTACTACTACCACGACTATTGCTACTACTACTGCTACTAATACTACTACTACAACTATTTCTGCTACTAATTGATTCTATTCCAAATGCAACCACACAAATAAAAACAGAGTCTAAGCTACCACTCCAGAGGCACCTTCATGCCACTTCACACACACACACACACAGACACACACACACACAACTGACTTAAAAAAAATTCATTGTTCAAACAAGCATCCACACACACAAGCAAACACGCTCACACAAAACCAAGCAACAAAAATCAGGCTCACTCGCAATCATACCCCACCACCACCGCCACCACTATTCAAGCACCACCCGGCACCCAACACTACCATCACCACCATAGCAAAAGGCAAATCAAAATCTATCGCCTACGCAATAAAAAGTGACATCATAAAAGTACTAATAAAACTCCTTTTTTTTCTAACAAAAGGAAAACTGAACTATGATGTTTATAGCATCTATCGAACACTAATATCAGGAAAAAATGCAGGTGACATCAAAACATATCAAAATGAAAATAACTCTCCATTTATCGTCTTTATATTCGGTGTTGGCTACCAGGCGACGCGTCCCCACAAGGGACAATGCTACGACCTCTGCTGATTTGTCGAAAAGGGTCAAAGGTAAGGGTGGCGATGAGCTTTTGAGGGGGCCACAAAAAGGACGGGGACAGGTCAGGCACTGCGGCATAGAACTACTCATTCACAGCTTTGGAATTAGGCCAAGAGTTAGAGAGAATAGAAGGAAAGAAGGTTGAGATGGCACAACGGGTAATAAAGCAAGGATCAGAATAATAAGAATAACTAACATACGTCAAGAAAATGATGTAGGCGATGAGGGGACGACAGATTATGAATGGAAGGAACCTACCGTGACGTGAATGAAATTCTATGTAGATGAATTTTTTTAAAAGGACTAAGGAGATAACATATCTTCTACAAGTCCCTTTCCCCTTTTTCCCAACTGCTTCCCTGAAATAACCTCCCATTCCTAGTTTTTTCCAACTTGACAGGGAATGAACACTTTTTCCTTTCATACTCAATTGGGAAGAAAATGATGGGAATGGGAGCAGGTGGACACACGATTGAATGGTTACACACACTGGCCAAGAAAGATCTCTAAAGGTGGCTAGAGTAATGGCTTACCAAGGTTGTCACCGCCAGTCTAGATATTAAAAATAGGCAATTTATATATAAGGCATATAGCAAATATGGATTTTATATGAAAAAAGTTATTGCAAAAAATATTTAGACCACAAAGCATGGTTAAAGGTACATGAAAGTACACTATATTAATGTAATAATTAAAACAACTGGTCATACCAACATTCAAAATCTTTGGATACTAGCTGTCAAAAACACTTTCCATGGACTGTCAAATGGCAAGTTTGTTTAAATATGTAAAATATGACCGAATCATGAAAAACTACAGAAATGATCTATGTACCATTGTAAAATGCTCACAATCATACTAAACAATCCAAGAGAAAGGTAGTCATGCTTGAACACTCATGCACAAAAATTTGGTAAGCAAATAACACTGTAACATGAGATACTGCAAATACAAATGGAAATGAAGAGAAGCAACGAAAAACTAAAACTTGAA
>NC_089745.1:55023993-55031493 GCF_040412425.1 Macrobrachium rosenbergii
AACAGTAACGAAGTACATCGAAATTACATCCGCCCTCAAGAGCCGTCACCACACCATCCATCAACACTGATGAGAGGAACTCTTATAGAGTCCTGTGAAAACCCGGATGCCTCAAGCAATCCTATTAAACGTACCATGAAATCCATGATGGGCAGAGAGAAGCAGAAAGGAAGGAGGAAAAACAACATAGCTATACAAAAAGCAAGAACGGAAGCAATACAAGGGGAGACACACACACAGAGAGAGAGAGAGAGAGAGAGAGAGAGAGAGAGAGAGCATTCCACACACAACCATAGCTACTCGTAGGTATTATCAATGAACAAAAAACTATGTTAAGGGAAGAGCATTTATTCTATTGTAAAGCTTGCCATATGTCACTGGAATCTACGAGAAAGAGGTCACAAGAGAATGATCATTTTACGGGTTACGTTCTAACCTCCCTCGAGATAAAGTCAAAACAACAAAACAAATAAAAGAAAGATAACAAAAATGATTCTACAAGAAACAATGCGCAAAGAAAACGTAGGGATTCCCACCCCATGTCTTGGTGTCGGTCGTCTTCTCGCCCTTGGTCGACATTAAAGCCAGCAGGCTCAACAACCTGTGCCAAGCCCCTCCTGAGGTCTTGTATGAACGCTTGGCCTGGACTTGATGGCGGCGGCATTGGCTTGGGTGCTTAGAAGCGGCTTTTGAAGCAGCATTCGAGCAGCTTTTATGTCCGGGACGGAAGGGGTCACGCGCCCGGATAATGTCCGCCTCCCTCCGGCACAATCATCGTTTTCTAAAATAAAACTGCCTTCATTCTTGGCCAGAATTAAGCGAATTAGAAGCCAGCTTTCGCAGCCGAGGACATCAAAAATGCGTTAAAGGACGCCTTCAAAAAGTCGCCAGACTTCCTCAGGGAGTTTCCGACCTAAACTTCGCTTCCGTAGGGACGACCACGAATTTAGTCCAATTTCTTCCGTTTTGTGTGCTCAAGCTGGTCAATGACCAACTCCGTTATATCAGATAAACCTTCACGATACTTTGACATCGGTTCCTTAACAGGGATTTCATAAGAAAAGAATGTGACAGCTTGCCCACATATTTTCCTAAATCCATTAAATAAAATAACAGCAAAGAGCGACTTGAAATTATCTACTAAGTAGCTATCAACACACAAACATTCATGCTACTACAAAGGCATACACGAACAGTCCATGTGCACCGATAAATGAATAGATAACCAATACCTACTAAAAAATTCTCTCGATTTCGATCTCTACCTCCCTCTGCCAGCCTTCCTTTCCACATCAATACCATACCAGAGTGGCAGCAGGTGAAAGAGCAGTAATTACTTTCCGTGAGCCTCTATAAAAGCTGCCACTAACGAATGTAATAAGATCACAGAGGCACTAAGGGGGTAAGGGTGCTTTTGACCCTTCTCTCAGTCTCTCGTTACTCACGAAATATTGTAATGCATGTAAGTACGTGCGAATAGCAAACAAGCACTAAGATACCTTACCACAATAAGGCCCACGAAAAAATGAAATTATCTAATATTTGAAACATGCAAGATTTTATTGGTGACTTAAGAAACATGGTATGTGCTTTATTAATCAAGAGAAAGAAAAGTCCTTTAACGAAGTTCAGATTCGTTCCTAATACCATAAGCAACAGGAGCTATTTGACGGTCCAAAGGACGCGGATATAGAGAGATGAGGGGCATTCTTTGAAATAATGATACAGAAGGCTAGAAATATGAAAATGAACACAAACATGGTGTCACTGGGGACCTTGAATTTTTGCAGTTTTAATTTTCCGTAAAACAAATGTTGATAGTCGAACAGACTCCTTAAAACAAAATAAAAACACAACGTAAGGAGGAAGAGGAGGAGAGGAGAGGGAGGGAGGGAGGGAGGGAGAGAGAGAGAGCAACTGATTCACGAGGGGGCCGATAATATAGTAGGTTAAATCCCTTTACCACACCATCAAGAGATATGAGGGGGGGAGGTTGAATGAACTTGGGCGCACCCAAAATGCAAGAACCGGTAACGAGAGAGAGAGAGAGAGAGAGAGAGAGAGAGAGAGAGAGAGAGAGAGAGAGAGAGAGAGAGAGAGACTCAGGAGTATCTTAAAAATGGTTTCACGCCGGCGAGATGAGGATTACCTCGCCAAGGCTCTCCTACTTTGACGGTATAATAAATACACATCTAGAGAGAGAGAGAGAGAGAGAGAGAGAGAGAGAGAGAGAGAGAGAGAGAGAGAGAGAGAGAGAGAGAGAGAGAGAGAGAGATTCAATAAACATTATCTCATGAATACTTATTTAAAATTTTAACCAGACATATAGAGGGACCAAAGCAGCATCCCTATCTCTAGCGATCTCTCTAACGACGAGAACACGATGATGGCATCCAGACGTACTTAAACACAATACACAAAGAAAAGCAAACCTACGCACACATACGTCCCACGTAGTCCCCTCCCCACGCACACACTCACATATACACATACAAAAAAATAAACATCATCGGTCCCTAAAGCTATATTTGGAGATGGGGCACAAGGGGGTACGGGTGTCAGGCTTTAAGATACCTTAAAAGGCAGTGACAATACCGATAAGACGACCAACTTAAAAATGCCATGGACCACGCAAAAGTCTCTCGCCCCCTCCCTTCCAATCTTCTCTCTCGCCCTGCCCACAACAATCAAGGCCTTTCTCTCCACTGTCCTCTCGGGCGATGTCGTTAAGATCAATCTCCCGATTGCAAGAGCAAAGGCAACAGTATCCGAAGAATCCATCAGACTCTTGAAAACGGGGGCCTTAAACCTATCGATTCGAAGCCCAGCTAAACGGATATTTTCGAGAGTCAAATACTAATTGGTGTTTCTTTATCCATTTTATATATAATTATAAAACGCTCGTGTACGTCTGCCAGATTATACATACAAGCACTTTGTCGATGATGCTTGCTGTAAAAATCAGTAAAACTTTTGACATACCCCATATGTGATTTTTATATATATATATATATATATATATATATATATATATATATATATATATATATATATATATATATATATATATTGTATGTATACACACATATATATAAACAAATGGTTCGATCACACTTGAAAATCGAAGACCAAAACTCTCAGTTAGAAAGGGCTGAAAATATTTCAAAACTGACAAACCCTTTGCCCAGTCACGACTGCATGCACTGCAAGAAGTACGGTAAGCGGCGTGCATGTGGGAGCAGGTTTCTATGCATGAGTAAGTCGACCTCGCTGCATACATTGCTGCTCTGCATGCACAGAATACTCGGCTTTGTGTGGAGAATACTGGTGTGAAGCTGACAAAATTCTGGCGTTCATATTTTATTCCAAACAATAAGCTTAGGCGAGAAGCGTGGTCAATATTTTTGGATTTGTACGACACATATGTAAAGTTTCAAATGACATCTTTAAGAATGTTAAAACAAGAGTAAGTTGTAATTTGAGGTACAAATGAAAATGCACTAAATGTTGTCAAAACGATGTTAAGAATTTTTACAGAGAGAGAGAGAGAGAGAGAGAGAGAGAGAGAGAGAGAGAGAGAGAGAGAGAGAGAGAGATTCGGAAGCAGCATCATTTAAGAAACGATTATATAAATGCAGGTTGTAGGTACCTGTCAACCTGTTCAAATGCACCTCAACCAGATTTTCTCCGATGCTCCCAAGGGCCACGGCGCCTCCAAAACTGGTTTTCGAATTTCTAAGGCAAGTGGAGGCAACAGCGACAGCAGGGAGTAGAGGCAACAACCTTGGTGTAATGCAATCTATGGTTCCCGGCGTTTCCTCCTCTCTTTCTCTCGCAATCAGGATGGCGGGGGGAGGGGAGGGGGAGAAGAGGGCCTGAGGGATTAGGTGAAGAAGGGAGGGAGAACCACCAGAGGAAGAAGAGCGGAGGAAATATGCACGATGGGTCAGTTCATATGCCCGTAAATACCAGATTTCTTTTACCTTCTATTTCTTTCATTTTCCATAAATATTAGGTTTCCTCTAGTTTCATTTCATTCGAGAACATCTTATTTTCTACTTGCTCTCTTTGTGAGTCTCAGCTGTTTGGAAAACCAGTAAAAATAGTCTTGAATCATTTGCCCACATTCACATTTCGTAGCTTATCAATTACCTTAATGCGGTACACAATACATCTCTCCAAAGTGCCTAAGTCCTAGACGATTATCAAGCCGTAAGATCTACATCACGAATAAATTGACCAATCTTTCATTCATTAATGATTTCACCAAAGCTCTTTCACTTAAAGGCGAATACAATAATAGAACAGACACCGTGGGAAAAAATAAACTTGAACCCTGACAAAATAGCTACAATACACGAAAATATCATCAAAGCCAATCACTTACTAAATTGGGGGGAAAGCACCAAAACTGTAGACAATGGCTGAAAGAGCAAAAACAAAGCAAAATCAAGAATAAAAAACGGCAGTTTTATTGAAACAATTGCGATTCCTCACCAGCAAACAGTGATCAAGATGATGTGAACCGATTCCTTCTCTTGAAGTGACTTGGCAAAATGATTTTGGGAACTGCCATGCCAACATTGCAAAGCGACGATGCAAGGTCTTATGTAACGACAGTGCAGCAAATGTTTTAATTTCTTGGTAAGGGGAAGAAATGAATCTGTAGAAATATCCATGAATCGATGGGCAACATAGACAAAATACTATTGAAGCAGCTTTGTAGCTCACAAATGAGTAAACCATGAATCAAGATTCCGTTGCGTAAGAGGATGCAGAAGAAATATATCTTCTACGCAGCAGCCTCAAGGAAGATGAGAAAACAAATATTCCTCTCTATCAGCAATCTAAAATACATAAATAAAGTAACCACCTAAAAAATAACCTACAGGTCACGTATTAGCCGGTATTCGGTAATTAAAAAAACTTATCATAATTATAAATCCTGTAGCCATAAAATTAAACCGAAGCAGATTTCAAAATGGGTTACATTCTTTCCTACTAAGCACACTTATACCACTATGATAAGAGTTATCCAAGTGACAGCAATCCAAAAGAAAAATTGATGAGATGCAAATGGTCTGCATATATGGAAACATTGTCGCAGAAAAGTCAAATGACTAATTTCGAAAACGAGGGTAATGTATAATATGAATAAGAAGGAACGAAAGGAAAATCGGAAATCACGAATACAGGAACCGAGTATGTTCAAGTTTACGATTCAACTTGGAAAATATAAGTGTAAGTGAGGGCACATTTTTCTACTTCATTAAGTACACGTGAATTGTGGGATTAATGCAAGAATATTTAACAGCAACAATGTTACCTTTCACTCCAATATGCAGCTAGCTGCTACATAATGAGCAAATGTGTGCATATCTGTACTTCTATCATCGAAAGCCAGACACCACACTTGCACGGTTTAGTCTAGGCAGAACATGACTCATCGGCAAAGCACATTATAATAAATCCAAAACCCCCGCAAGAGTCTCCATTACAACATGTCACATAGGATACAGGCTTCCTTTTCTTCTTCTTGAAAAAAAAAAAACTCTCCAAAGTTATACAGGACGTCCTTATGACAACATGAATGGCAAAAAAATTAACGGTATCATTCTATATTACATACATGTACAAACACATTTATCACAGTAATAACACTACATATACAAAATGAATTACACGGATAATGACTAAAAAGTCAACTGTGAACATTCATTCAATTGCAAATAAATGGAACAAAATCTTATTCGTGTAGTGAATGCAATCATCACTACACCACACTTTAAAATGATCCCCTAAAATTTTCATGACACCGACAAAAGGCAGTTTCAAGATATTAACAAGCTTGAACGACAAATTTTAAAAATGGATATGTTTTAATTCCCGGTAAGTACCAAGACGAATGCATGAAAAATGTTACTGGGATAATAAAGTATTACACGAGAGAGAGAGAGAGAGAGAGAGAGAGAGAGAGAGAGAGAGAGAGAGAGAGAGACTGTAATAGTACAGAAAAAGCAAATGATTCCTTTCCTTTCCATTAAATCTATAGAATCAAAATCAAGTTTCATCCAACAACAACTGGCACTGCTGCAAATTTCGGTAGTAAATTAGGTAACAACTTAAGGGATGCGCTATAGAAGACTGCTTAAGAGAAAAGTACGACACATGCTTTGTATATCAATATCTAATCTACATCATTAAGCGATTTGGTTTTGAGTATGCCATAAATGATCATAATTACAAGAAAACGAGCTCGAAGAACCAGGCTCTACCGATAGGAATCACTGCTGAATTTAAGATGCTACTTCCAGACACCTGTTATCACGGTAAGGATTAGGGAAGAACACCTGTGGGTTTAATGAAATTACAAAGGCAGCATAAACCAGCTGTTTGTACCACGTGCCCTTTGATTGCACAGGTCCACACTACCATCATTATCGCCCTTATCCAAACCCTGTCCCCCTCCCTAACCCCACCCCCTTTCAGTTTCCATCCAGCATCCCCAGAAAAATCAACATTCACGTCCACCCTCAAATTGCATCCATGTTGTATAAATAAAGGTAAACAAAGGGAAAAGACTTTGCCTTATCAATCACCAAGTGACAGAAAATGGTGCGCCCATGCTGCATTAATGTTTTTAAGAGCCACCACAACACTTGTTTACTATGAAGGTGGAGTGGTGCGACTTATTGGGACGCACAGACCCGTCAGCCAGCATGTGGCTACTCCACACACAGTAGTAGAGGCACAGCCACTCCCGCAATCAGTTGCCACGCCGTCATTTCTAAAGACACGCTTATCTCCTCGACGTCCACAGCATCGTGCGACGGTACCTAACATGTAAGTGAAGCTTATCCGTTTCAAAGGCCGCCCGAGTACCCGATTAGACCACGAGATTTCACTAAAAAGCTACACTTACCCGCGTTTGGCACCGCAGGATGACATCATCCCAACGGTGACGTCACATCGCAGGCGCGAGATGTGCTCCCAGAGTTGCCTAATGTACGAGAATGTTCGGAGTCACCATGACACAGTGACACCCGAAATGAACAATGGAATACCAGCTGTACGGCGCCCGTACACTTGGAAAAATTATCAGACGTTTTTACTTTAAACGACCACTTGTAAAAACAAGTAATACCGTCTCCGAAAAGACCTCCAAGAAACTAAAAGCAAAAACATTAAATAAAAACGAGACAGGCAAAGCAAGGTCCCAGGACCAGCAAGGTCAGTTAGATCATGAAAACACAAGGGATTTCTTCCTAATGCCAGCGACCCTCCTCAAGAGTTAGACACTTTCGCTGTTTGTAATATATTACGTCAAGATCCAGGTATCTTTTCCCTTTGTTCACTAACTTGATACCCTAAGAGATGGAAACAGCCAGACCGGGTGACAGAACTAGGCGCGGCTCACGCATGCGCAATGAAAGCAGGGCCACGGGGAGACGCACAGGGAGGAGGGGATGATATAAGGGGGAGGGGGAGAAACAAGGGTGC